>NW_026927686.1:0-31577 GCF_032062105.1 Saccostrea cuccullata | reverse complement strand
ATAAAACAGGATCTTTCCGAGAAAACTTAAAGTCCATTAAGTCAAGGGTCATATCACAAACATGATTCAAATGCCCCTAAACTTCATGAGCCGTGTAGCATAGTGGGTAGCGCGTTAGTCTCAAAGCAATCTGATACAAAGGTATTTTGTTACAGGGGTTCGAATCCCACGTATACCATCGAATATTTTTATAAATGAAATTTTTTAAAGATATTTATTTTCTCTCCGAAAATGTTTTTTTTTCCTCATATTTTCATAAATTTCAATAATGATATGTAATTTATATACTCAATTTACATATCAAATGTGATTTCTTGAAATCTGATGCTATAGGCATTCTGCCCGCCTATCCCCCATCTTCTTTCTTTTACTGCAAAATTTTAAAAATATAATGATTATTCATTTATTCCAGTGAGAGTTGTCTCTCTTAGCAGATGGGTTAATGAACCTTAACCTTAATGAAAGCTACATGTAGGAAATGGTACAGGTGTAACGTATATAGATCGGTCATTGTATTCATTTTACCAGTACCATTAAGTAAGAATTCACTACACACTTTTTATACCCGAGAAAACTTATAGTTGAAGTGAATCACTTGGAAAGTATGTGCACTTGAAAAGGAATTTACGCTCTTAAAAATCTTTAAACGAAGGAATCTACACATATCGTCAACGTCAAACAATGACACATTTACCGACCTTAAAGAATTAAGTTTTAATTTTTTTGTTTCAATTTTTTGTAAGGAAATTCTTGGTTGCATCATAAAATCCAACATCTTTCTTGTTATACGAAAATATAGAAACAGATTATTATTCTTCCAACCGATTTTGTGCAAGCGATTTCTCAGAGATGGCTCGTCCGATTTCTACCAAACTTTCAGATCTGAAAGATATTCAATTGATCTTGATAGGTTTTTTTCCTTTTTGATTATCTCACTTCCGGTCGTGAGATATGGACGATTTTCTGATTTTCAGAGGGTCGGCTTGTCCGGGAAACTCCTCCGAAACGACTTAAGATATGGACTTGAGATTTTTAGGGAAAATAGAGGAAGGTTTGGTGAGTTGTAATTGGGTCTCCAAATCTTTCTAGCGCAAAAGGCACCGAAGTTCGGTAGGGCCGAAAAAATGTCTCAGAAATATCTCACAAAATTTGACGCATTTTGTCTCATATCTTCACTCCTGTTCATAATTTGTTAAAACATATTGAAGACAAAATATTCAATATCGCAAGACCTTTCATTTGATATAAAAAAAATAGGGCTGACCCTTCAAATTAGGGGCTAAGAGGGGCCAAAAGTTTTTTATCTATAACTCTCTAATGATCAATTCTTTGTTATACATTATTGATCAAAAGTATTCATCTTAACAATTAGATTATAACTATCTAAGTTGTTTGAAAATTGGCTTATCTGAATTCTAGATATTAATATTTGAAAATCTGAAGCGGGCCCCAGATGGCGGCTGTCTTTGTCAATTCCGCCATTTCGCAATTGGGGTTTATGGAGGCAGCTGAGCGTTTGATTAAACCATTCTGACATACGAATGCATGAAATGTAAACAAAACTACTTGGACTTTCACGTAGTAGTACGTTGCAATTCAGTGTCGATCTTAACACTTAATTTCCGTTTCACTACTTAAGTGTAACTGGGCTAGATACGATATATGTAATGTGTACAAAGACTTTTTAAACGTCGAAATAAAATAAAGGCGATAAGAACGTTTTATTTATTTTATTTCATTGCAATCACACCAATTTAATAGATTTCAAAGAAAATGCGCGAATATTTACTCCTGGCGTTTGGCGCAAATTATTAATAGTGACCCGCCTTTTATGATTCTTAGACAGGTGTACTGTTGCAAAAGTATACACACAAGTATATTTAGAGCAGTACTCCCAAAAGCTTAATGGTTTGCGCGTTGGGGATAAAACAGAAAAAGGCGACATGGGTTCAATCCTCTTTGCGACCAAAATTTTGAATCTTTTTCTGTGATATTCATGGCATAAGTAAAGGCCCCTATTTGCTGATTTAACGTATAATCAGTTTCTTGATTTGATAAAGAAGAAATTAAATATCTTTGAATGTCTTAGAACTTTCGCAAGCGTAGGTTCAACGTTTTCTTAAACACTAAAAAATATTCATTTCATTTTCTCATAAATAGGCTGCGCGGGTAATACACATGGTGCCAATGTGCAGGTAAGGTCTTCCCCGTGATGGGGAATGGACCTGTAGAAAACCTTCTCTGGTTCTGCAGAGTCGAGTTTTTAGCAAATAAAATGTATGAAAATGCACGAATATTTACTCGTGGCGTTTGGCGCATATTATTGATAGTGACCCGCCTTTTATGATTCTTAGACAGGTGTACTGTTGCAAAAGTATACACACAAGTATATTTAGAGCAGTACTCCCAAAAGCTTTATGGTTTGCGCGTTGGGGATAAAACAGAAAAAGGCGACATGGGTTCAATCCTCTTTGCGACCAAAATTTTGAATCACTTTTCAGCTCGATTATACGAGATTTTTTTTCCTGAATCGGACGGAAGACCTCTCGTTGCTAGCAACGAGATCGTTTCTAGTTATTATTATTATTCTTATTTTTTTCCCCAAAATTTTGTGCAGGCGATTTCTCATAACTATAGGTGGTTTTCTATGAAACTTTCAGGAATTATGCCATTTATGGACTTTGTTCATCAGATCTGAAATTTGAATAACCTTCAAGTTATTGACCGTTTTCTGATTTTAAAATGGATTTTTTCCTTTTTTCGAAAATGGTCAAGATATTAACTGGAGACTTGTTAGAGATTCTAGATGATGACTTTTAGATATTTTGAAATCATTTTCAAGTGTGTCGTCAGTACTTCCGGTCGCTATCAACTAATTTAAAAAGTTCGTATTTTCTAACTTTTTTGATTTTCAATATTTTTCATTTATTTTTGGTATGTTAATAGAAACCGTTTTATAATGCTTACTATATAATTGGTTGAACATTGATAAATCCAAAAAATATATTAAATTTAAAAATCTGAAGCGGGTCTTATATGGCGGCTGCCTATGTCAACTCCGACATTTCGCAATAGGGGTTTTCAGAGGCAGCCAATGTCCATGAACGAAAGTAAATAAGGATAAATGAAATGTAAAGGAATACTTGGATTGTCACGATGTAGTACGTTGCAAATTTGTGTCAAACATGTTTAAATCTGAAAGTATTCAATTGATCTTCTATTTTTGGTTTTGGCTGGTTCTCATTACGGTAAAAAGAAAAGACTGAATGTTCAAATGAAATTCATACCTACTATCATTTGTTTTGGAAAAACAGATCTTAAATCATAGTTACATTAATAGTTTTAAGAAACAATATCGAAGGTATATAAGTAAGTATTAAACGTATCCAAATCTTTTGCTCATGCACACTTGGTAGTCATATTAAACTAAAAGGATGTCAAGACAAACATAAAAAATTTTTTTTACAAGTTTGAATTTGTTTATATTGAATATTCTTGTGCAAATCACATGATTTAATTTATTGAACATAAATGGTATCTGATTCCTTGAAATCTTAGGGGCTCAACATTTCAACCTTTTCATGAAAGTTTAACAATTTGGATAGTTATGGGGATAAACAGCTTTAAAAAGTAAAAAAATATAGCAGTTTGATTTGGTGTTACTGATTCTATATACGATTAGAATTTGTAAATGTGTTAAAAACAATTTCTTTACCTTGAAATTTTAGCGATAGAACGTTCTTTTTTTATTTCCATTGAAGCTATCACACCTAAATTAATGGGACTATTCAAAGAAAAGGCGCGAAGTTTACTTGTGGCGTACAGCAAAATTATGAATAGTGATTTCCGTCTTTCATTTTCTAAGACAGATGTACTGTTGCAGAAGTATATAAATACTTTTAGAGCTGTGGCCCCAATAGCATAATAGAGGCTTTAAAAACGTTTTATTTATTTTCAATTTTTGAAGCCATAAAAAGTTTTATCACTTTTTCAGAAAATCGGACGCGAAGATTTTGCTCGCAACGCATTGGCGTTCTAGTTTTCGTTCGGTTTCTTTTTCCCTATTATTATTATTATTCTTCCAACCGATTTTGTGCAAGCGATTTCTCAGAGATGGCTCGTCCGATTTCTACCAAACTTTCAGATCTGAAAGATATTCAATTGATCTTGATAGGTTTTTTTCCTTTTTGATTATCTCACTTCCGGTCGTGAGATATGGACGATTTTCTGATTTTCAGAGGGTCGGCTTGTCCGGGAAACTCCTCCGAAACGACTTAAGATATGGACTTGAGATTTTCAGGGAAAATAGAGGAAGGTTTGGTGAGTTGTAATTGGGTCTCCAAATCTTTCTAGCGCAAAAGGCACCGAAGTTCGGTAGGGCCGAAAAAATGTCTCAGAAATATCTCACAAAATTTGACGCATTTTGTCTCATATCTTCACTCCTGTTCATAATTTGTTAAAACATATTGAAGACAAAATATTCAATATCGCAAGACCTTTCATTTGATATTAAAAAAATAGGGCTGACCCTTCAAATTAGGGGCTAAGAGGGGCCAAAAGTCTTTTATCTATAACTCTCTAATGATCAATTCTTTGTTATACATTATTGATCAAAAGTATTCATCTTAACAATTAGATTATAACTATCTAAGTTGTTTGAAAATTGGCTTATCTGAATTCTAGATATTAATATTTGAAAATCTGAAGCGGGCCCCAGATGGCGGCTGTCTTTGTCAATTCCGCCATTTCGCAATTGGGGTTTATGGAGGCAGCTGAGCGTTTGATTAAACCATTCTGACATACGAATGCATGAAATGTAAACAAAACTACTTGGACTTTCACGTAGTAGTACGTTGCAATTCAGTGTCGATCTTAACACTTAATTTCCGTTTCACTACTTAAGTGTAACTGGGCTAGATACGATATATGTAATGTGTACAAAGACATTTTAAACGTCGAAATAAAATAAAGGCGATATTGCAATTTAATAGTAAGTTCAGAAAATGCGCGAATATTTACTCCTGTTTAAATTATTTTATTTCATTTTATCACACCAATTTAAAATAAGTTCAAAGAAAATGCGCGAATATTTACTCCTGGCGTTTGGCGCAAATAGTGACCCGCCTTTTATGATTCTTAGACAGGTGTACTGTTGCAAAAGTATACACACAAGTATATTTAGAGCAGTACTCCCAAAAGCTTAATGGTTTGCGCGTTGGGGATAAAACAGAAAAAGGCGACATGGGTTCAATCCTCTTTGCGACCAAAATTTTGAATCTTTTTCTGTGATATTCATGGCATAAGTAAAGGCCCCTATTTGCTGATTTAACGTATAATCAGTTTCTTGATTTGATAAAGAAGAAATTAAATATCTTTGAATGTCTTAGAACTTTCGCAAGCGTAGGTTCAACGTTTTCTTAAACACTAAAAAATATTCATTTCATTTTCTCATAAATAGGCTGCGCGGGTAATACACATGGTGCCAATGTGCAGGTAAGGTCTTCCCCGTGATGGGGAATGGACCTGTAGAAAACCTTCTCTGGTTCTGCAGAGTCGAGTTTTTAGCAAATAAAATGTATGAAAATGCACGAATATTTACTCGTGGCGTTTGGCGCAAATTATTGATAGTGACCCGCCTTTTATGATTCTTAGACAGGTGTACTGTTGCAAAAGTATACACACAAGTATATTTAGAGCAGTACTCCCAAAAGCTTTATGGTTTGCGCGTTGGGGATAAAACAGAAAAAGGCGACATGGGTTCAATCCTCTTTGCGACCAAAATTTTGAATCACTTTTCAGCTCGATTATACGAGATTTTTTTTCCTGAATCGGACGGAAGACCTCTCGTTGCTAGCAACGAGATCGTTTCTAGTTATTATTATTTTTTTTCTTATTTGTTCTCCGGTACTTTTTTGTCCGCGAGTGTTCTCAGAAACTGTTCACCAAACTAAGTTAAAACCTTTTTAGGGTTAATGGGTGTGTATGTAGATTTGCGGAACGAAGGTCATTTTGCGCGCACGCTTGCAAGAGCGGGCGCGTGAAATGAGTGAAATGACCAATATATATTTAATATAGCCGTAACTTTTTCATTTTTTGATGAAATGCTTTGAAACTCATTATATAAGGATATATTAATAATGTTAATAATATGACACTGTCAAATTAGCACGATCTCACGCGCATGCACGTGCGCTTTGCTCTGATTGGCTGAAACAAAAACCTCTATATCTTTTCTGTTTTTTGATAAAATGCTATGAAATTTAAAACATAGGCATACTTTAGGATGTCCTACAAAATGATATATAACATTGCCATGAAAACATGCGCATGCGCGTGTGCTGCAATCTGATTGGCTTAAACTTTAAATGGCTATATCATTGTTTTTCAAAAATCTTTATGAAATGCTTTGAAACATAGATAGTCATATATTAGATTGCTACAAGAAGACATGGTCGTCATGCAAGATGCATGCACGTGCGCTTTGATCTGATTGGCTGAAACAAAAATATCAATATCTTTTTGTTTTTTGACAAAATCCTTTGAAATCTTGGACATAAGCATGCATTAAGATATCTACAATATGATATATAACAATTTTCATGAAATGCATGCACATGCACGTGTGCTGCAATCTGATTGGCTTAAACTTTAAATGGCTGTAACTTTCTTGTTTTTCAACCAAACAGGATAAAATTTAGAATATGACATAGACATAATGGACTCCTACAAGATGGTATGGTCATCAAATGCATGCACGTGCGTGCACGTGAAATTGGTAAAATTAAGAATTTATCTGAAAAACGGTATTTTTATATTTTGGATTTTTTATTATTCTTATGTATATAAAGTTATGTTAATGGTTTAGACAACATGCCATAATCATTATGCATATGCATTCACATGCGCACGCGTGCTATGCTAAAATTTGAATACAGTTAATAGCATTGTAGCCTTTAAAACGTTTTTATGAAATCTTAAATGCATAGATCATTTTTTATAAAATGTCTTACAGGAATATGGCACAAAAAGCGATTTGGGGAGCGTTTGGGGAACATCTGTAACGGTCCCCGTTACAATTAGCACTAGTTAAATTAAACTTTTACAGTATAAAGTCCTCTTTATAAAAAATTTCAGCAGTATATAAAAAGAGTCCTTTTTTGTATATACATGTATATAGTGATTACGTAAAATCAAAAACAGTATGTTACCGGCCCCTGTGATTTAATCTGATTGAAAATTATTTTGTTTCATGAACTTAATCCTGAGTTCCTATCAATTACTAGGGTTTTAATTTTGCAAATATTTAGGACATACACCCTGTTTTACCAACATGTCTGTTAATTTTATGAACATGCATCTTGAAAAATGCTTTAAAAAGTTTAGGACAAAATGTATTTACAGATATCAAATTAAAAAAATCCTATACAATATAGAGATTTGTCGGAGAAGAAAATGAGGTTTGAAATCGAAAAGATGATTTCTGTCATTATTTTGTTATGTTTGCATTTAGTTTCCTTTATAAAATTGTCTTCCATATATTTAAAAACACAATTGTTATATATTAAATATTCAACATTTGTTTTCCTCTTGATATTCTGTACTTAGTGTGCTTAAATGTAAAAGAGCATCAATTGGCATACGTATACCAGTACAGTGCAATGCAACACAAAGTGAACGAGTATAAGAGTGCTCGCAATAAAATCGTGAACAAAGAAGTACACATGTACCTACGCCGTCTTAGAGGACCTAAAAGATTAGAAAAACAGTAAGATTATCACAAAATGCAGCTTTTAATGAATTCTTGTCAAAACGTTCTTGGCTACCAAAGCAAAAAATAGTTTCCAACAGAAATCATACTTTGACAAAATTCAGACTAACCCTAATAAACCCGTGATTGCTCTTCCAAACATTCAATACATGCATTAATTTGACATTTACTTGTATATGAAAACACTTTAATACTTATATAAATTAAAATTTTTTAGAATGATTACAAATACTAGTAAGTGGCAAACAGGGCTTACTTGCGCAGACTTTGTTAAGAAGTACGTGGAACAGTCTGGATTTCTCTAAGTCGTCGATGTCGTCCACGCGGTAGTAATTCCTGGCGCCACTCGATATCCCGATCATCTCCACGTGGTCCACCCGATGTCCCACCCCAATACCGAACACCTCCACGCCGTGAAACTTCAAATCGTTAGCTTCCTGTCTCGTCAGGGACTTAGCCATCGGGAAAGTAAAGAGATCGTACCTACCTATGTGTGCAAATTCACCATTTACTTAGTATTTTAACATAAAGATGACTAAATCGGTTACTCTTGCAGAGACAGAGTTCATGCAAGAAAGACAATCAAACACGTTTAGAGTTGAAACAAAGGCAACATTTTGTGGATCTACATATGTTTTATCTCCTCGTAACGATGTTGGGAGGGGGGTATAGTAATGATAGCGTGTGTGGGGGTTACTTGGTCCTTTGTGCTAAACGGAAGTGAGGTAATTTGCATTGGAATCGATGTTGAATAGTGCTTTGTTTAATAAATGCTTTTTTGCAAATGGATGCTCCGCTTTGCGTTGATCTTGCTGGTTCTTATTCATGATGTACGTATTAAAATATTCAATGTGGAATTGAAATAAAATGAATGTTCAACAAATCAGATGTAGCCAGGATGTTAAGGTACTCTTGAAATATTCAGTATGTTTTTTAAATAGTTTACACATGTGCACAAATTCTCAGGCGTGATAGGTCCATATAATAGTTTTTCAATGCAGATTTGAAAAGCATTCAATTTAAATGAACGATTGGGGAATATTCATGCAATTTGTTATTAAATATGAAACAAATGGAGGCTCCTCTTGTAAGGTAATAAAAAAGATTTGATTCCGTGCTAATACGTACCTGGGTTTGTCTCTCCGTCTGTCAGAATGACGGCCAGATTCTTGACGTTTTCTCTGTCGCCGGCCTTTGGAACAAACACTTCCTCTCTAGCTTGCTTCAGTGCCCTATATATAGTGGTACACATTCCGTCCGTGTACGGGATACTCCTAATGGCCCTCAGTACCTCATCCTTCGTCTGATATCGGTTAAAGTCGAACTCCAGTTTGCTGCCAGCACTGAAGGTTATCACGGCTACTTTGGTTTTGTTCGGTCCTATCTCGTATCGCTCTAAGACCCGCTCCACGAAGTGTAGCTCCTTTTGGTACGCCTGTAGACCAAGACTTCTGGAGGTGTCGATAAGGAATGCAATGTCGGCATCCTGAGAACAATCTGTTGTCAAGTATCAAAAAAGGAGGTGGGGTTCATAAAATACTTCTAATTCAAATTAAAGACACAAAAATATAAGGCACAGACCGGAAGGTTATATGTACTAAATTAATTTGACCTGTAATATTAAGTTTTTATAGTCTATTAATGCGTTTGCATTTACGAAGGTATGACTACATGTATATGTTTTATGTCTACAACTGTACCTGTACTCGAAGACTCGGCGAGGTTAAAGATCAGTTGTGAGTCTGTGTTACCTAGAATATAAATTAATCGTAATAAATGATTTCTTAATTTGACTGGAAATAAAGTTTTGATTTCAGTACATTATACAACATTCAAGTATACATGAATAATGTTTACATTTGGCTACCTTTATTATGCAGTTGCATTCTTTTAAACAATGCAACTGATATTCTCGTTTCATCAACTTGTTTGTCAATAACTTAAACCTCGTTTCAGAAATTTTTCGTACGTAGAGCAGGCTCTTATTTATCGAATCAACTGAGAGATATTAACCCCATGCGCGGGTGATGAGAGTATATTGCTAGATAAGTAAGGGAAGTTGAAAAAAGTAAGTAAAAGTCTCGGTTGTTGTGTTACTATTAACGCATTTTCTGGTAAAATATCCAAATATGAAACAATATGTCAGACTTAAATCTTTAATTTCAACCTCACTGGGATATATCCTGTCAACATAAGAATAGAAATAGTAGATTTCTCTACAATTCTCTGTTATCCTTGGACTTTCAATAAGGCGTTGCATTCTCGACGTTACATACTTAGCGTTTTTACTGAAAAAGCAACTGTCAATGATATCAAAATGCCTAAACTTTAATTTAATGTGGGGAATGGCTGCATACAGAGTTGAAAAGTAGGAAGTTTTTATGTTTTTAATTCTGGTAAAATTTGGTGTTTTCTTTTCCAAAAGTTCCTTGGTATTTTTAAGTACGCCTGTATCCACATCTGACCAAACGAGTAAACTTTTTTGATCGACATCGTGTATACCATTTATTGCAAGATACCAGCAAAATTATCAAGAATTTCTGCTTGCTCCATCTTTCTTCATGGATAAGCAAACTATCTTTGCGAAAAATCTTTAAAATCAACACTTCAGAATTACGCCACTCTAAGTGAAAACTTTTCGGCTTAGTCCCCTCTCACCGTGTTTTGTTGGTATATCGGATAGTTAAACAAAAACCTGCTTCTGTCATTACCTTAATACACATTGCTACCATACATCTCGTTAGTGTAGCACAACAAAGTAACAATTTAAACTTGAGAGCCATTTAGTTTTGCTGTCCGGATCAGTAAGGAGTCAATATTATTTTTGTATAATAATTTTAAGTACATTGAAGTTTACTAAAATCTTGCAGACCCATCGTTGGTTTGAAATACTACATGTAATTAGTGTGTTCATTATTCTGTAACTTTCAGAAGATAAACCATCAAAATGGAACTGTTTTCTTAATATGAAACACACAGGAACATTGTAAAACAGTAATAAGCTTTTTGGACAATTACAAATTATATTTTTAACGTTTTTCAAAACACATAATAATATATATATAATAAATATAAAAAACATGGTTTTGTTGCCCCCCCCCCCCCATCAAATATAAATTTTCGACATCTAGTAAAGAAGTTCTTACTATATTTTATAGAAAACTATACCCATTAGTGTTCTTATGAAAATTATGCTTACTTTCTTACATGGACTTTTTTAAAACCCTTGTTAAGAATTGTTATATAGGATGGGCGAAAAATTGAATGTTCATATTGCATATATTTTCCATAATGGCAAAATATTATCCTTTCCTTAAATTTTGTGAGTATTTATGTCCTTATGGATTTATTGCTTGTATACCTTGTTTGTGGCGTTTCATGATCAAGAGATGTAATATTCTCGAATAAAATATGCTTTTAAAATTGCTTATACATGTATTTTCGTTTTTATCATGGTGTAAGCTGTAGTTTTAATGGATGCACATGTAAAAGCAAGAATTGCAGTTTTTGCTGCCTCCATCTTAACAATGTGATGGCCTTCTCGTATTCGTTTTTCTTTATCATAATTTATATTAATATTTTTTGGAAAAGTGCTAGTAGGCACATATAATCAAACAAACAGGTACATTAATATTTTTTTCAATTTACAACAGAACGTTCAAATCTACACCCCCTCCCCTAAAAATAATTATTCAAAAATGCGAAAGTGTTAGTACATCATATACATAGACAAAAAAAGGCTTACCTAGCCAAATGAGTATCTACAATAGAAAATGTGAAACAGATTTTCAAAAAATGCATAGAAAATTTCAAATTTAGGAGAACTTTTACACTTTGCGAATTGGAACATGTATGCATCTAATAAATTGTTTTAAATGAAGCATTATATTACAGATATTTTCTGTTTAAATTAGTTTTAAAAGAGAAAAAACTTAATTTGGTCAAAATAAATCAATGAATACATCTTCTACTTACCAAAGATAAAATGTTAATATATACATTATAGTTATCCATAATGGAAATCAAGGCAGTGTATGTTGATTATAGCTCGTTTGCGTATTTGAAACATTGTGATAACATCATGCCGAGCTATTACTTCATGGGACCCTATTTTTAAAAGACTCCAGATTATCTTAATTTGGCTTAAATTTGTACACTTGGTCTGTTATGACCACTTACACCGTTAAACGGATTGACGGAAAAATCCGGATAGAATGAAATTCTTCTATCAATGAAGCCGATATCGTTAGCGTGTACTGTTTACCTAACCCCAAAGCCTTGTCATTTTTGTTTAAATGTCTGAATTAATTGGATTTTAATATGATTAATTTCAGGTGGTCAGTATGAATGCTTTTAATTTTTGAAAAATCAAAGAAAAATATTTTACCACAAACTTTGGCAAGAGTGTGAAAGCTCTCAACAATATTAAAATTCATTTAGATTAATCCTTATTAATCTCATTTATTGATGTCTTATGAAGTGGCGAAGGATTTTCAGTACTATAAAGTCGTGAAAGTGTTTGTGATTTAGTAAAAAATGTTTCAAACAGGAGTAGGTCGTTAAAATTGAAGCTAATGATCTTCAGATAATAATTTACATTGTAATTTAAAAATCAGCAATGATATAAAGACTTTCAATATTTAAAAATAATGTCTGTTTAACACATGAAGGGATAAATACTTTGAAAAAATGAATTTAATATCAAAACAAGAATATGTTTAAAATTAATTATAGATCTTGTGGTAAATATTCTAATTTTAGTTTTGACACTTTGTTCCGCTTATTCAAATAAAAAATCTTGGATAGTTTGCTGGTTTTACGACAATATCCCAGAATATAGGTATATTAATCTCTACAGGCACGAAGTGGGGGAGGGGTGACAATCTGTTTTTAAATTCTGTAGTTTCACATACAAGAAATACTTAGTCTTTCTTATACGATAAATGGACCAATTCAAGATATAAAACATGAAAAAAAAATATTTCTTAAAAAACAAAATGAACATCATAATTTTCTTAAGGACATATCAGTGAACTTGCTGGCATCGTTCAATTTTTGCAACAATTTTTATATGACATTGAAGTTAATGCTTGATCAAGACCATTTTTTTTGTTTCTGATGTTCAGTATATAACACTAAAATATGATTCAGTAATTTTCGCATGAATCCGAAATTAAATTCAAATTTCGGTGAAAATATCGTTACGGATGTTAGCGTTACGGAAGTTAATTCCCCAGCAATAAAAGTTAAAATTTTCTATCTCGGCGATAGTTAAAATCAAAGATTGTGTTAGGATTTTAAATAAAAGTATGAAGCATTTCGCTCCCAAAATAATAAAAAAATTGTATACCTTTAATGCAAAAACTTTCCTGAATTACCGTTACGGAAGTTAAATTTTTAAGGGAGTCAACAGTTTTTCTGTAATTAATTTTGTTTTAATATTTCGAGAATGTAATCGTCTAAAATAGCTGACTCACTACTAGAATCAAAGATATAAGATTCCGTGGTCACTTTCAGATGGGTTTCAGTTCTTTTTGAAATCTGCTTTCTAATCATGAAATTTAAAACAAAATCGTTATGGAAGTTAATGGATTTTTAGCAACATGCAATGATTTCGCATGAAAGAAGATGCATGCATTTCTTTGCGAGAAGTGGTTTGGTTTCTTTTTATACAGGATAAAAAAACTTTTTTTTAACATTCATCGCAATCTGTTTGGAACTCTTTTACGACTGAGAATTTCATCTTGAAATTGTAAATGAATGACATGAAATGAAGCGACGCATAGTGAGGATTTGCAGTTTTTCAACATTATTTTTTATCAAAACGTCAGTCTTGAACCGCACATTAGATAAATATTCAAAAACCGTGTGTGTATATTGAGACTTATCGATCATAATATGTGTAGTCAGGATATTAGAACGGTATATTTGTAAGCGACATAGAAAAATCTTAATTGGACATGTTTTGTAGAATGACTGTTATGCACAGAATGGGGGGGGGGGGGTCTTCACTCGTCGCTCGTTCTATACTTACTAAGTTCTTCTGCAATCTAACAGTCTAAGTCAAGTAAAAATGTGAGGGTCGTACTCCATCAAATAATATATTTCATTTAAATTTTTTAGACAATTAATAATCAAAATTCATAAAATAAATTTAGAATGAAAAAACTTTAGAGGACAAAATGTGACGTGGATGGGTTTTTTTTTAATAGGCATTAAGGGTTTTTTTTATCTGTTTTGGCAAAAATTATAAAATCTTGCCCGGAACCCCAGCAGCTACATGTTTTAGGTCTGTTAGAGCTCTGGTTCCCCTCTCTCTTGAAAAAAAAAAACTGGTTCTTTTTGCAAATTCTTTCAGGCGTGAAGTTTCGCGGGAACCAGATAATGTTTTTCTTCACACGTGGGTTGCATGCAGTTTCAGTGTCTGAATTTTAAACCATGGCAAACAGCGCTGGAAATTTAGGTAAGTTAAAAAAATCTTTGATATTTCACCTTTTTTCATTTATAACACATTCTTGTGGCTTTTACAATTGGTAAAAGCGTGGTATTTTTATGTTTACACTTCTTAATTGTTTGTGAGATCACACGTGGTTGACCTGAGAGCTAAGTCATTACCCTTGTTGACGGTCTTAGAATCATTGTCAGCATATTTCTTATGCACTTTCGTGACTTTGTCAATAACTTATGTCACAAGCTGGACAAAATAAGGCCATTTAAAGTTTTCTCAGTCCCCCCCCCCCCCCCCCCCCCCCCCGCACACACACACACACTGACTTACATGTACCTAACCTAATTACCTATTCACTATAAACATACAAGTCAAAAATTTTAACACAAAGACTTTATTAATCAGAAAAATAATGTTATCCAAAGGATTAAACTCTATATTAGTTTATTTTTTCTCAAAGATCTACTCCAAGTAAAATCAAAAAGTTTTCATTTCTACTTTTAGACAATTATTTGAAATTGAAAGATTTAGAATGTTTTGCAGAAAAGAAAATAATTTCAAGACTCCTAGTTTTGTTTGTTTGTTAATTATTCCCTCTGGTGTGTAAAAAATCAGGGCACAAAAAAAACTTAGAATGGCCTTAACTATGCTGTACATGTACAATAGACCTATATGTACTATCTATCATGTTTTGTCAATCGACACCTTTCAAGGCTTTCACGCAAATCATTGCCTGCATGTTAACAACTGCTTTTTTTGGCTGTTTTTAACTGATGGTGCATTTTTTCCCTGTTTTGTTCACACTGTGAGGAGCTATCATATAATTTTCAGCATAGTAATAATTGATAAGTCACAAAATGATGTAGGTAACATGATATAAGGATGTGGTAAATGAGAATGAATTCAAATTACTTTGAGGGTGGAGAAATTGAGGGGAAAAAACAGACACCCCCTCCCCCCTTCTATCCTAACCCATAATTTTTTTAAGATTTGCCTGCAAATTGGCTGCAATTAACTTATACTTCAGAAGCAGGGATCAAAATTAATTTTATTTCCGCTTTTCCATTGGTTAAAAATTCTTAAAACATTGCCAAACATTATTTCATAGGCTTTAATCCAGTTTCACAGGTTAGCTGTTGGCAAAAAGTGAAATTAACACTAATATTAAATGAAACAATAAACAGCTGTCCATTTTTAACATGTTCTCAATACAAAGGTAAAAAACCTGGGGGGGTTGGGGGGGGGGGGTGTCGTTTTGACTTAGATTGCCTGCACATGTACCCCTTAGTTTTCACTTGTCATATCAATTTTACTTGTTGCAGGCAATTGGAAAATTAATGAGGTCTATCCATCAGAATCCACTGAATTTTTAGCTTTTTACTTTCAGCTCTTTTAAGTGTATCAGAAAAAACTGGCTTGACAGAATTCGCACAGAAGTTATCTGCCCTTGGTCTGAAGCTTGTGGCATCAGGAGGGACGGCCAAGTGTATTAGGGATGCTGGGATACCTGTCAGGTAGAAATAGACAACCCATTTATTTATATGTTTGAGACTATATTGAAATTGTAAGAAACAACAAGTCAACTTAATGAAATTTTGAATGAAATGGATTCATTGATACTGTATTATGGGAAATGAAACTCATACTTCTGTATTCAGCAAACAATGCTTTAAAGAAAAAAGATCTGTATCATTCTCAAATGTCATTCAGTCCTGAATTTATTGTTGTGCATTTCATTATATAATATAAAAACTTAATTACCATTATAAGAAGTATATTACCTTTCAGTGATGTGTCAGAAATCACAGGTGCCCCTGAAATGCTTGGAGGGAGGGTCAAGACTCTACACCCCACAGTTCATGGAGGTAAGTTTGGAATGACTTATTACTTTACATTTCCTTATACCTTAAGTTTAAATGTTGAAAACTCATTCAATGTTAAGGAATATCTGAAAGAGATTTAGTTCTAAATATCTTTTTGTTGTTACTGCATTATTATAAAATTTTGTTTGTTAATATAATAAAAGATGACTACCTATAAATGCTGAAATGATTTTAGAAATCTGTGATTTGATACTGAAGATTAACCATTTTTTTTTAACATTATTTTATTCTGAATATAAAATATGCTGGCACATTCTCCCCACATGTTTGGCATTTATTTCTTGTAGGTATTCTGGCCAGATTAACTGATTCTGACCAAAGTGACTTGAAAACACAGAACATTGAGATGATCAGGTATATTCACGGTTATGTCTGTAACTTTACTAAAACTAAAGCTAATATGCCTTAAAATGACCCTAGCAATTAGGAAAATACATAATACAGCTCTGTACTAAGCAGATAAAAAACTGCAACTAAACACAGAAAAACATATCATATAGGGTTTTAATTTATCATAAATTTTTAAGAGCAATTACAGTAAAACTCATTTAGTACGAACATGGATATTGTGAATTTTTACAGAATCTGAAGTAGCCTGACAGATATTAAACAAGATCCATTTTATACTTTGTTGACAGGCTGGTAGTGTGTAACCTGTACCCCTTTGTCAAGACAGTCGCTGATCCTCATGTTCTGATTGAGAAGGCAGTGGAGCAGATTGATATTGGTAAGATGCTTTGATTGATGAAGAGAAATTTGTTTAAAAAGCATCTTCATAGTCCTTAACAAGACAGTACATGAAGCAAAAAAGTAAAATGTTTTTTTTTAAAACTTAATATTCCAGGTGGGGTGACACTGCTGAGGGCTGCAGCCAAGAACCACATGAGGGTGTCTGTGATTTGTGACCCAGAGGACTATAACAGGTGCGTAAGGGTACCAATTTACACCAAAACCACATGAGGATGTCTGTAATCTGTGACTTGGAATACTTCAACAGGTAAGTGGAGGTACCACTTCATGTCAAGAACCACATGAGGTCTGGGATCAGGGACCCAGAGGACAATAACAGTTAAGTAAGGGCACCACTTCAAATGAAGAACTGCAAGAGGGTGTCTGTAATCTGTGACCCAGAAGACATTAACAGGTAACTAAAGGCACCACTTCAAGAACCACATGAAGATGTCTGTAATCTGTTATTCAGAGGACTATAACAGGTAAGAACACCACTTCAAGTCAAGAACCACATGAGGGTGTCTGTAATCTGAGACCCAGAGGACTATAATAGGTGAGTAAGGTCACCACTTCAAACCAAGAACCACAAGGGGGTTTCTTTAATCTATGACCCAGAGGACTATAACTGGTAAGTAGGGGTGCCAGTTCAAACCAATAACTGCACGAGTCTGTGATTTGTGACCCAGAGTACTATAACAGGTAAGTAGGGGAACCACTTCACTCCAAAACCATATGAGGGTGTGACCCAGAGAACTATAATAGGTAAGAGCACCACTTCAAATAAATTTACACCCAGCTTATTATAGAACATAAGATGGAGCAAAACATCCAAACATATTACTATTTGATTTGGCAGATTTTGCAATCATATTGCATGATCCTTAAGTAAGTATGTCGAGACAAGAAGAATTTTGGTGTTGGCATAGTTCAAATTTTCCAACATCAGTAAAGGTGATGAAAATTTACTGATTTTTGTTCCCATTTATACTCTAGAATGAATAACAATATTTACTGATTATGTTGAATTTTCATGAACAGGGTTCTGGATGAGTTGTCCAATTCACCAAGTAAAGATACAACTCTGGAAACTAGGAAAATGTTGGCAGTGAAGGTGAAAGTCTTCCTTATCACATTGTGCTAGAAAGAAAAAGCCATATAGATATTGATTAATCATACTGTTTATCACTATTCATACTTTATTTAACTATGAATAATTCCTGCTTTAGGCCTTTAACCACACAGCTGACTATGATGCTGCTATATCAGACTACTTCAGGCGTCAGTATAGCTCTGGAACCTCCCAGCTAAGTCTGAGGTATGGGATGAATCCTCATCAAAAGCCGGCGCAGATATCAACCAACCTTGCTGAGCTCCCTCTCAAAGGTACATAACTCTTACTGAACACAGTTCAAAGGTACACAACTCTTACTGAGCACATTCAAAGCTACACAACTCTTACTATATACACCCAAATGTATAAAAACTGTAAACACACTCAAAGGTACATATTACTTATTCCTTAAAACGCCCATTCAATTTTTACTGAAAATATGAATTTTTTAATAAACAAAAGGTACATATCTCTTACTATTCTTTTAGTTGTGAATGGATCCCCAGGGTTCATCAATCTTTTGGATGCTTTAAACGGTTGGCAGCTTGTAAGAGAGCTAAAGGCAGCATTAGGAAAACCAGCAGCCACATCATTTAAACATGTCAGCCCAGCAGGTAGGTTTTCTCAGAAGGGGACACCACTTCAGGAAAAAAAATTGAAATAATGTTCCTTTTTTCCTCCAAATATTTAAATATTCAAAAACCTTTCAAATTTGAATTGAAGGTTAATTGATAAAAATTTCTTATGTACAATTTTTTTGAAAAAAAAAAGACGAGCATAATCTGACTTGTTGATAGGTGCTGCTGTTGGTGGCCAAGGGATGTCAGAGACTGACAAAAAAGTGTGTATGGTGGAAGACATGGAGGATTTATCTCCCTTAGCAGAAGCCTATGCAAGGGCCCGGGGTAAGTATATCGATACATGGAGGGACCTTTTCTTTCACACAATGTTCATTTATGATCAGATGAGAAAGTTCGTTGTAATATATTATTGTGGAAATACGGGCACTTACATAGTGTATCTGATCTTAAGAATCGAAAAGCTTGTTGGCTTCATATTGACAGATTGAGATTTTGATTTTCTTACTTAAGGAGCTGATAGGATGTCCTCCTTTGGAGATTTTATCTCACTCTCCGACCCCTGTGATGTACCCACTGCTAAAATCATCTCCAGAGAGGTCACTTTCACTTCTAACTGTATTTCATTTTCTAAAAAAAAAAAAATGATTTTGTTTCTTCTGTTTGAAAATAACACAAGTAGTGTGTCATTCATTGCATTTTGTTCCTAATATCAACTTCACATAATTCTGGCATGGTAATTTTCTTCCAGGGCATGAGTAGGTTTCAAGCTCTTATATTATTTCAGGTGTCTGATGGAATCATTGCACCAGGGTACCTCCCAGAGGCCTTAGAAATTCTGAAGAAGAAAAAGGGAGGCAAATACTGCATTCTTCAGG
This sequence comes from Saccostrea cuccullata, assembly GCF_032062105.1. Classification (NCBI taxonomy): domain Eukaryota; kingdom Metazoa; phylum Mollusca; class Bivalvia; order Ostreida; family Ostreidae; genus Saccostrea; species Saccostrea cuccullata. Next base: position 12,179 of record NW_026927686.1, on the reverse strand, counting down.
TAGAAACTTTCAAATGCAGTGTCTTCAAATCTTTACCTTGTTAAAATGAATTTGTTTTTAAAATTAAACTAATTAAATTTAATGAAATCTAATGAAATTTATTTTAATTTCATTTGGTGACTTACAGTACAGGCAACGCGGATCCCGTATTAGACCGCGTCCCCTCCGCGGTGTATTAATCCTTTCCGCGTTACACCGTCGCGGGTTTTGATCGCGGTGCTACCTGAGACCGTGTTTACACCGCGGCGGGGCCAGCTACCGTTATTCTTCAGCTAAGATGTTCTTACTTGTAAAGTATTGTCGATTTTTAATCGTGTCGAAATGAGGGAGGGGGATTACGAGCACATTGATATTATAGATTTATACCATTACATGGATTCTTTAAAAATTCATTTTTTAAGTTTTATCAAATTGTTTGATAAAAAACATCTTTTTTTTTGGTACCAATAGTCACTCAAATTTAATTAATTCTCAAACACGTCTGTTAACAGTAATACATGTACAGTATAGGATGAAATAAAGTCGAATAATTTATCGAATATATTAACTTAAAGTTTATTTTCAAAATCAATAATACCACCCCAAATGATCTTCAAATTGCTAAAAAGGTATAATTAAACTTTAAATGCCATGATATCGCTTCTCTTTATATGCACTGTAATCCGGTGTTCACAATGAACCCGTGCAGTTGCAGTTACTTGTAGCTATGTGTTTATTTATCTGTGAGATTATATCAGTCATTTGGTTTCATTTAGAAAACTACCGTTACTTTTGTAAACATATCTGTTATAAATAATAGCATGAAAAACGATGATAAATAGTGATACATAATTACAATTAAATTTTAACAAAACACGCGTAAGTGTAGGAATACCGTTGTTCTATTATTATGCGCTACACTGTAAGACTATGAACTAAATATTGACGATTTTTATTTGTTTTTTTTTTTTTTTTTTTTTTTTTTTTTTTTTTTTTTTTGGGGGGGGGGGGTATTGTTAATAAAATAATCACAGGTCATTCTATTCAGAATATCAATAATATCATAGCTAGTATTTGAATGTATTTCTATTTTCTGCTCTTTTCGAAAAATACTAAAATCATGTGAATGAACATAAACAAATTTCAGATTTCTCCGGTTCAAATAAAACACAAACACAAATATGGGCCCTTAAAATATTTGAACACACAACACAGAAATTAACTTATTTTAATCAGCAAGTTGCCAAGCTTCAAGTTTTCAGATGTCTGTGTTACCGTTCGGTTTTCCTCTGGTAAGTTTGGTGTGGAGTGGAGCTTCCTCGAAGCGGATGAGAAGCCCCGAGGGAACGACGCTGTCTAGTGTACATACTACCCAGCAGGCACACAACGTTGTTTTAACGTTGAATATTAGTTGAAGTTGGGTTTAGACGTTGATAAATCTAGATACAATATTGATTCAACGTTGACTTTTCAACGTTGAAACTTTAACGTTGAATCAACATTGAATTCAAATTGAGTTGAATTGCCAACATTGATTCAACGTCGGATCTTCGCTGAGAGGGCCAATCCTATTTTCGCTGATAGATAATTTGGACTATGAAAGTGTCGGACTATAACACTGTCAGACAATAACTAGGTCGGACTTCAAAAAGTCGCACTACCGTATAACATTACTAACTATTATAACTAACAAGGTAAATATAACTGGTAAATATAGGAATTTTACACATTCAATGATAAATATGAATTCAGTACGAATTTGCAAAAGTACGAATTAAGACCACACGCAGTAGGACATCCGGAAAATATTAAAAAAGACAGCATAACACAACCCTCAGGACTCAACACCAAGATTTAATTTAACAAATACTCTTTAAAGAAAACATTTCGGCATGTCAGAGTACTAGTATCATTGAAGAGACATAATTTGTCGAAATACATATCTGGTGCATCAAAAGTTGTACCGTATAAGATTTGCATCTTACCTTGGAATGGTTTCATGTTCTGGACTATTTCATGACCACATGTGAAAATACAAAACGTTTGTAAATGCTCGGTTTTTGTAACATGATTAATTTATAAAATGTATTTTGGTGAAAATTATTGTAACACAATTAACTATTGATAGGAAATTAAACACTTACTGTTTGCAAGATATATATTTTTCATATAGTGATATACCGTATGTTTTCATTTAAGAGGTTCCGACCCCCTGCTATAAATTTCACCTTAGAAAGTTTTTAATTTGTAATATTGATTTTCATAAACAACAATAAAATTAGAACCACATGGAAAATAGTTTGAGGTATAAAGCGCTGCTTGTTTTTTCAGAAATTATTTTTATGTGCAGATCATGAAATGAAGAAATTGAACACAGAGAATAGAAAGAGCAACGATTTATTACCACAACATTAAATATAATATATGAGGTGCCTATGAAAATAAGACTTTCTATTATATCTATTTAAATCATGTTAGAAAACATCATGGAGCGATGTTTCCTAAGTCAGAAAATCACAATGTTGTATGTGGTTGTAAGAAAAAAAATATATATCTGTGATGAGGAGTTATCTTTCTTCTAAATATTTCTTCATGTGAAAAAAAGTCATTCTAATTAAACATAACTGTATTAAGTTCTTGAAATATTAAAACATTTTCAAAATGGTCCTTAAAAAAATACAACTTCAATTCAATTTCAATTTATAAGGCTTTTGAAGTAAGAATTTAATGTTCCATTGTTTAATATAATAAAACAATTACAAAGAAATTGGCAAAAGAAATAGAAAGTAATGTTTCCATCTTATGTTTGATCTCATCAAATTGACTACTCAAAGGTCTCAGAAAACTGAGTGTAGTGTCACTACTTTGTACTTTGATAGTCGTCTGTCTTATCAGAGGGTCGCTATCACTTCAACAATTACGAAGGCATCTTAGCAACCGTGTAATAAAACGGTTGAAATTTTAAATAAATATATTATTGCTATATGACACCCCCCTTTCCAAAATAAATAATTGAATAAATGTTGAATCAACTGTTTTTCAACATATAATCAACGTTGATTATCAATGTTGATTCAATGTTAAGACTTCAACGTTGATACAAATTTTCAAAATCTAACATAAAATCAATGTTGAATCAACATAGAAAAACAACGTTGATTCAAAGTTTATTCAGTGTTGTGTGCCTGCTGGGTACCTATATACACAGGATGTTACCTGAGTGTATTACCTGTATGCGTTTTCCTACGACATTGTAAAACGAAGCCGTTTTTTTTTTCATGTGTAGCTCATGGATTGAAATGCATGAAATAAAGAATTCAATGCCTTTGTTGCAGACAGAATCCTTTTTAAATTTTTTGTTTCAAATAAATATTTTCAATAATTCGACAATTTTAATAAACTGTGTTTTTCTTATCCACAAATGGTCAATAAACTGATACATCAGCGGTAGTTTTATTCGCTAGACTTAAGAAATTGATATACTGATCAAAAAGGAGGAAAAACGATCATGCACGTGCCTTAATATTGTGATATTTTTCTTCTCTCTCTCTCTCTCTCTCTCCTAACTGGTACAGATATAAACAGACACGAAATAACATAGCAATGGATCATTATTTGATTTAATTAATATCAAAATGAAATACTTCATTCATTTGTTTTAAAAGTTTTTTTTTGTACTTTTATTCTTTTTATACACTCCGTTTAAAAAAAGCAACAATAATTTGACACAAATTCCAAGGCTAATATCGCATCTGAAAATGATATCGATGAAATAATATTTAAACAATGAATCAAATGTGTTGTTGAATGGCTAGACAACGATGTGCACATCCAGCGAGCGTTACCCAAGGTATACTCTAAGACAGGTGTGAAACCCCCAGGGCATGTCGTTTCCTGCTCAGGCACTGCTAATCCCTATACACAGGAAATGATCGCGGCTAATACTTAATACACAAAGAAACAGAATTTGTCAAAGAAAACAAAAATATATGAATTTTTGCATTGAATATTTATTAACATAAGCTATAATTTCGTCTGTGAAGTTTATCATTACACCTGCACATCCTATCTTATCTATTGAACACGAAAATCGAGAAATATTAAAATTAAAAAGAAAGACATTGTTTTAAAAAGTAATACATGTTAATATGAAGGTGACAAAACGATATTTTTTCTTGATCTCTTGTATAAAGTTCACGTGCTCAAAGTTAATTCTCGCCATCGAATGCTTTTCGGTCATTTGACAATTTGAGAAAAATGCCTGCACATTTATATAAAAGAGGGAAATAAATTAAAGAAAAGTTTTCTTAATTTGGGAACAGAACATAAACGATGAGAAATAAAGAAGAAAAGAATTTTTTTTCTTGATATCTTGGAGAAAGAAAATTTAAGTTCACGTGCCCACTACATGTAACTGCAAATGCTCGTCATCGGATGTTTTCCGGTAATTTTACACTTTAAGAAAAAGCCTGTACATTTTATATACAATAAATCGAAATTAATTCATAAACAATATGAAGAAAAGATGTACATCCTTTTTTTCAAATGGATGTTGAAAATCGTTTATCGAAACTTAAACAGTCTGAGTTCAACATTTATTACAGTTTGCATATAATATGAAGATTTAAAGAAAAAACTAATTAAAATTTCTAGTATTTAATTTTGTTTCTTGATAGATTCTTAATAACACAAAATAATTAACCATTGCAAAGACGTAACAATTTAATAAAATTTTCTATTCAATTACAAATATTTATATGTAATTTTAGAAACAAAAATAAACTTATTTTTTCTTAGTTTAAATTCTATTCATAGCTAAATTAATTAATAAACACACGGTTTTTTTTGTTTTGTTTTGTTTTTTTTGTTTTTTTTTTTGTTACAGGGAAAACTCGCAAATTACAATTCGGGGAGATAACTCCCGTTTGTTTACGATACTAAATGTCAGTAATTGATCGATGATTTAACCGCGGCGGGGACAGGTAAGTGATGAATTTCCCGCGGAGGGAACGCGGTTTACCTGTCTACCTGGCCAAATACCGCGTTGTGATTATACCGCGGCGGGGACGCGGGAAATACGGGATCCGCGTTGCCTGTACTGTACTCAGTTTATTTCATTAGATTGATCCTGGGTATGAACCCTTAGCTATGGAAACCAGGACAGTTTTTGGATTACAGTTACAACAAAAAAGAAATGATGCTGTCATCAATAGTGAAATGATGAAAAACATTGTAACAGCTAGGAAACAGGTATATCGTTACACATTAATTATAACATCTTTTGAATATTTTCTACTTTTTATCGACCGCTTCTTATCGTAAATTTGTCAAATTTAAACTTTATTAATACGGGAATAATGGCTGAAAATATTGCACAAAAATCACATAACCCGACTTAATATGTTTGTTATTGTTTTTTTTTCAGTAATAGCTACAATTGTTAATTCCAACACTAACAAATAAAGAAAGCATTCAGTAAAATCTTTCTGTCATATGATAAATTGAAACATTAAAACATTAATTTACTTGATGCACAGTACAGTAAAACGTGTTTAGTATGAACACTGATATTGTGATTTCACAGAAATAGTGAAGTTATCTTGGATCCCCAGCTATATAGATTTAAAAAATTGCTTATGAGGATATAACATATGGATATTGTGAAGTTCATAGGTCCCAGTGACTTCATTATAAACAAGTTTTACTGTATTAATACAGTAAATTTACACCCACAGAGTGTTGTGGTCTATTCCAGCTTCTGTGGACACAGGAATTTTCTGATTGTATTCTTTCTGTAATTAACAGATAAACAAAGAAGCTGAGGAAGACCTGATTGTGGCTTCCATAACTCTTAAATACACTCAGTCCAATTCTGTGTGTTATGCCAAGGGAGGGCAGGTAAGACTGGAGGACATTATTTCTCTTGAAAAGAAAATATATAGGCATTTATGATGATATATATAAAAAATTATAGTCATTACTTTATACAAGCTGAGCATTCTTACTGAAAAAGTTGACAAACACTACCTCGATCTACATGGCATATTTACAGGCCAGGGGATATATTGACCATTAAATTAAGCCATAAAAAAGATTTCCAATTAATATAAAAAATAAGTCATACATGTTTGTAAAATAATGTTTCTAAATTCAAGAACAAGATCATGAAGAGTTTAAGGCTACTGCAATAATAAATGCTCAAGTGATAAGTCAGGGACTAAAAGATTCAAATTGATTGAGGTTTATTTCATGAATTCTTTTCGAAATGATTTTTGACTTTAAAAACTATTTATTAGTTCCCTTGTGCTACTACTGACACATATTCTACAAGCTCTGACTGAAACTTGATAGCATTCGACCTCTGGCTATAGTTGTCTTGACGACTTACATTTTGCTTATATACCATAATTATAAAGTAGTTTTCATTCACTGTGTAGGTGATTGGAATAGGAGCAGGGCAGCAGTCTAGGATACATTGTACACGACTGGCAGGAGACAAGGCCAATAACTGGTATGATATCACACAGCAGAAGTTATCTCCCTTACAAAGAGGGAGTTTTAAATGAATTTCTTTTCACATTTTACTTAGTGTTTTAGAGGGATGTATTTAAGAAACTGAGATTTTTCAAAACTAAAATTTTAAACTCATATATTGATATCTGCAGGTGGTTGAGACAGCATCCAAAGGTGATGACGATGCAGTTCAAAGCTGGAGTAAAACGGGCTGAGAAAAATAACGCTATAGACCAGTACGTACTGGGACTTGTTGGAAAGGTGAGATATATTACAGGGAAAGCTTTTTCTAAGTTTCTTGAACTTATAACCAATCCTTTTGTGTGAATTATATGATAAAATATGTTCAAAGCATCAAAACAAAAGGTGAAACCATTCCAGTATTGGCTTTTGGGATAACAATGTGAAGTTTCCAATATTGTTCGAGGATCATACTTCTTTGTCTTTGTGTGGTTGTTTATTTTGTATAGTGATAATTTTTTTTAATTAGGACATGGATAAGAATGCCTGGGAGGCCATGTTTGAGATTATTCCAGCTCCTCTCTCTGAGGTAGGTGTACCTTAATAATGTGTAAGAAACCTCGACTCCATGTTCAGTGAACTGTACACTTGCTTGCCTCCATGGGTTGGGTTCAAATTTCTGTTGATTCACAATTACTGAGAAAATTATTTGGATTTCTTGGTTTACCTTTGATTGCACAGTTTATATATACTGTAATTTTTCTGTAGAAAATGTGTGACCAGGTACAAAGCAAAAACTTATCCCACATGGAAAAGTATATCTACAGATTGTTTTAGTGATTAAATGTAGCAAAAGGTTTATGTTCAAGTGTGCTTATTATTTTCATTATTTACAGGAAGAGAGAACGGAGTGGATTTCTAAGCTGAAAGGGGTATCCCTGAGCTCCGATGCCTTCTTCCCATTTAGAGACAATATTGACAGAGCAGTCATGGTATGTACTAGAAAATTTATTTAATCATTTAAGGATGTGACAAAGGTGACAATATGTGATGCAAACAAAAAAAGGCCATAAACAGATGAAATGATTTTATTTGTGATATGTCCATTGATTTTTAGACTGAGTGTTTGACTGTGTATTTTACAGAGTGGTGTGGAATACATTGTGGTTCCGGGCGGGTCCACTAATGATGCTGACGTGATAGAGGCCTGTAATCAGCACGGGGTGGTCATGGTCCACACAGACGTCAGGCTGTTCCACCACTGATGATAAAAATAACAAGATCTGACAGAAATCTCTCATTATCTAGCGAGGTGCTGCAAATTGTTTCAATTAAATGATCTCTGAAATTTTATTTTTGTGGATTATACCCTATTCTCAGTGGGAAAGGGTTAATTGTTGCAGTTTAATTGTAGAACTTATAAATCATGTTTATTGTTAAAAGCATACATGATATGGATGAATTTACAAAGAAATTTGTATTTGTTTATTCCAGTATTGTGTTTATATCTTTTTCCTTTGTATATTTTTTTAATTCATTTCATAAAAAGAAAATTATGAAATTGACAATTTTTTGCCAGTAAGATTTAACAACTACACAATCACAACAAAAATATCAGTCTTTGAAGTGTTCATACCATTTGTGCAAAGTTGTAGAGATGAATATAAGGAAATTACTTTAATGTAAAGCTAAATTTAATGAGATGTCAACTGTGATTTCTCTTAATGCAGTAGTCATTAATAGAACTGTTTAATACTCATTTACATGAAATTAACATTTTTTATACATGTATGTTACAGGTGTATTTAGTGGTTGTGATAAGCTAATGTGCCATAAGTTTGATCATCATATTTTGACCAATATTTTCACTATTTTACTTGCATGTCAATAAAGTCGGGAACACCTATAAGATTTTGTGCATTTTCAGCTCATATATGATCCAAATGGTAAAAAGCTTATGCCTGTGGTTATTTAAAACTTGAGATGAAATAATGTTTTTTAAAAAAAGAGGAAAGCCCCAAGCCCCCTCCCCCTTTTATGCCACGGATCGAAAGATCCCAGGGTATATTGTTTTTGTCCTGTCTGTCTGTTGTCAATTTTAACCTAGCCGATAACTATAGTGTATACCACTTCAGTCTACATCCCACTTTAGAATTGTGTTACCATAGGGGGCATAGTGTTTCACTTAAAATTATTTTCATTGAAAAGTTTTAACGAAATAATAGAGTTATCGCTCTTTGTTTTCCCAATTTTATGGTAAATCATAAAATTAATATTGAGATAAATATTATATTTCAAATATATTTTTTGAATAATGACTTGGTGGTAGGCTACAGAAAAATTCTTCATAAGCAGTACTTATACTGTACATGTAGTTCAATATTCATTTCTTATATTATGAGCTCTACTGTAAGTAATCAGTTATGCTTTCGGATAACTGTGACTTTAATGCATGAAGGATCAAAATTCAAATTCAAAGAGGGTGCTCGAAAAAAAAGTTGACAGATTTATTTTTTAGTGGTGCAGGATTTGCGTGTAATCACGAGAAATGTTTAATTAACAGTCGTAAATGTCTATTTTTTCCTCTAGAAAACTCTAGCTTTGTAATAGATTGTTGTTTACAATCGTGCCATGACTTAAAAATCCAGAACATATCCTGGAATAAAAGTCGACAGAATAATATAATTAAAACTCATTTCAACCGCATCTTCTCAGTAAAGGAGAAATAAATGACCTATTTAGCCTTCTACTGGGAATGATCAAGATCTTTAAAAAAAGAACTTGGCTGCATGGGCGTCCGGATTGCAAGTTGATTGTACCGGGTAGAAGTGTATTCTGTGAAATCATGAGGTTACTTAAAAAGTTTAGTCAAGTTTTTATATGTACAAAAGCATGCATTAATAATTTGACAATAACATCAACAACTTGAATGGAAAGCACATTATTTTTTTAGCTCACCTGAGCCGAAGGCTCAAGTGAGCTTTTCTGATCACATTTTGTTCGGCGTCCGTCTGTCTGCAAACTTTTCACATTTTCGACTTCTTCTCAAGAACCACTGGTCCAATTTCAACCAAACTTGCCATAAAGCATCCTTGGGTGAAGAGGATTCAAGTTTGTTCAAATAAAGGGCCACGCCCTCATTCAAGGGGAGATAATTGAGAATTAGTGAAAATTTGGTGGTATGTTTTAAAAATCTTCTTCTCAAGAACCACTGTGCCAGGAAAGATGAAACTTATGGTGGAAACATCCTCAGGTAGTGTAGATTTAAGTTTGTTCAAATCATGGTCCCCGGGGGTAGGACGAGGCCACAATGGCCGACCAAAGTTTTATATAGAAATATATATAGGAAAATTCTTTAAAAATCTTCTTCTCAAGAACAGAAAAGCATAATTGCTCATATTTATATATGGAAGCATCCCCAGGTAGTGTAGATTCAAGTTTGTTCAAATCATGACCCTCGGGGGTAGGGCGGGGCCACAATGGCCAACCAAAGTTTTATATAGAAATATATAGGAAAATTCTTTAAAAATCTTCTTCTCAAGAACAGAAAAGCCATAATTGCTCATATTTATATGGAAGCCTCCCCAGGTAGTGTAGATTCAAGTTGTTCAAATCATGGTCCCCGGGGGTAGGGCGGGGCCACATTGGCCGATCAAAGTTTTATATAGAAATATATAGGAAAATTCTTTAAAAATCTTCTTCTTAAGAACAACAAAGCCATAATTGCTAATATTTATATGGAAGCCTCCCCAGGTAGTGTATATTCAAGTTTATTCAAATCATGACCCCCGGGGGTAGGGCGGGGCCACAATGGCCGACCAAAGATTTATATAGAAATATATAGGAAAACTCTTTAAAAATCTTCTTCTCAAGAATAGCAAAGCCATAATTGCTCATATTTATATGGATGCATCCTCAGGTAGTGTAGATTCAAGTTTGTTCAAATTATGACCCCCCCCCCCTGAGGGTAGGGCGGAGCCAAACTTTTGGATTTAAACTTTTCATTAGTAAACCAATTTCTACTTTTTCCTAGCCACAATGCTCGGGTGAGCGATGTGGCCCATAGGCCTCTTGTTTGAGAATGTATACATGTATTTTGACGGGAAATCCCAAAAGAATTTCAGAATTAATTTGAAATTAATGTGTTGTTTACTAAATGATGCAAGGACAACACCGGTAGGCGAGAGCTAGGTTACGACAAAGTAATTAATTAAGATATATAACACAACTATTTAAGACATGAAAAGTTCGCTCCATTAAAAAAATCTTAGGCCTATGTTTTAGAATCACCCTTTTTGTTTAATAAAAAAAAGTGGGAGAAAATAAAAAAAAAAAAGCAAAAGATCTAAAACATGATATATTTTTTTAAAATTAAAAATTAAAGATATTTGGCGCACCTTGTTTGTCTTCTTTTATGTTTTCTGTGGACACCATTGGGGCTTTGTGCTTCATTGAATTATCTAATAGAGTCATCAATTTTTTTTTATATACATCACTGAAAATTACTCGTGATTTTGTATTATATACTAGTATATCATAAAGGGACAATGTAGTTTACGACGCACCTGTCATTTAAATAAAATTTCGTTACCTTGCTTTTGTTAAAAATCATAGATTTTCTTCTAGATAGGAACACCGTCACCTTGACAAATCCATTAAAATATTAAAAGACTGAGAGTCAATCATTTGTTAAATAAAAAATTACATCCTAAATTGCTTTCTCTGATGTTCATGATGTTTGTCAGCAAATATAAAAAATGAAGTCGTGTAATTTGAAGGCCTACGTTCCCAGTGATGAGATTTACCTATAATCATTATGATTTTGACCTTTTATGCTTTTCTGACTTAAAAAAGTTTAAAATATTTTACCTCTGACTCATGCTGTTTCTATCAATGAGATAATTAAGTCACATGCGCGGGTATGCTCTTATTACCATGTATAAGGAAGATTTACATCTATAGATGAAATATATCACGGTCATTGTCACCACATGCTTTGACTTTATTTTCTACTTTTCAAAGAAGGAAGAAAAACGTATATGATTACACTTAAAAAAAAAACTTGTATGGTGTATTTAAATTCATTCTTGCAACCTGCTAACATGGAATAGATTCCACGAAAAATCTCAAATGTTTATTCAAGTAATTTATTTCCTTCATAGACATCTCATTTGAAATTAGAAAAAGCAACAAATAATCGGAAACAATGGTACGTACGACTATTCCAAATAAATCGAGTGCGAAGTGGAATCGCAATTATCTATTTTTTTTTCAAGCGTTTACAATTTATAAGAATAGAAGGGGAAAACAATACATTCTACATCAAACAAACAAACAAACAAACAAACAAAAAAGACACCTCAATCTCTCTACAGTTTGGAGTCTACATGACTGTTAATCCTCTTCTTTATTCATTTATTGACAACGTACACATTCGAATTGCACTTTTTATTATATATAACATAGAAAGACATTAACAAACACATGCGCGGATCTAGATTGGGGTGGGTCGGAAGGGACTCAGTACCACCCCTCGGGATATTTAGTAACTAAAATAAAAGTACACCCCTTGGAAATAAGGAACTCGCGTAAAATGGAAAGTCATGTATATAAGGGATGTGACTTAGTTGTCCTGACTCATACCGAAACCCGGCTACCCACCCCTTTCCATTAAATTTATTTTTCGAAATCGGGCAATTTTTAAAAAATATATTATTTTGAAATTC
>NW_026927685.1:0-30969 GCF_032062105.1 Saccostrea cuccullata | reverse complement strand
TGTCTCTTACCAGCTTTGTAGTACTCAGTAGACTGTATCAATAGCCTAGTGTACTAGATTCTTACAAGTCTTATAGTACTCGGTAGTCCGTATCAATGTCCTAGGGTACTGGTCTCTTAGTACCTGTCTTGTAGTACTCGGTAAACCTTATCAATAGCCTAGGGTACTGGTCTCTTAGCAGTCTTGTACTACTTAGTAGACTGTATCAATAGCCTAGAGTACTGGTCTCCTATCTGTCTTGTAGTACTCGGTAGACCATATCAATAGCCTAGAGTACTTGACTCTTACTTGTCCTGTAGTACTCGGAAGACTCTATCAATGGCTTAGGGTACTGGACTCTTTCCTGTCTTGATGTACTCAGTAGACCCTGTCAATAGCTTAGAATACTGGTCTCCTAGCTGTCCTGTAGTACTAGGTAGACTGTATCAATAGCCTAGGGTACTGGTCTCTTACCTGTCCTGTAGTACATGTTCCTAAGATCTTATAAAACATGCATAAGAAATTAAGAATTCACAGTATTTACAGTATTTATAACTCATTCTTGATTAAGCCAAGTTTGTATTTGATCTTTGCATTTGATCTTGAATGTTAATCAGTGTCTGATTGAGAAACATTAAAATGCTCCACACATGTTCCTTAGATCTTATAAAACATGCATAAGAATTCACAGTATTTACAGCATTTATAACACATTCTTGAGTTAACCTTGTATTTGACCTTGTCATTTGATCTTAAATTTTTCAGTGTTTAAATGAGGAAAAATACTTTATCAGGTTCACAATATTTTTATTCAAGGTGATTCCTCAACAATGTTTAACAACTGAATATTCCATTACCATGAGACAAAGTCATTAAAAGTATCCATGTACAGCATTTATGAATTTCAATGCAAAGATCACAGATACATGTACATGAACTTTGTTTAAATTTAAGTTTATCAATGTTTTTATTACAGTTGTATAATGTTTTACATGCATATAATTTGGCTTTCTTATCTGACGCTAAAATTGAAATTCAGTAGTTATTGTCAGAGAGATGGTCATAAACCGAACAGTTCCACAAATGTCAACAATGCACAGAAAACAAACACTGATCTCTTTTATAAAAGCACCATGATTTCATACTTAGGACTCTTTGTCACTGGCTTGAAGATCTTTCATCGTTTACTCTAACAGCATATGGCATGAACTGCATTCTGTACAGCTGCACATGTGCAGGGTTTCCTGAAAAAAAAACCCATTATAGGCATGTACGAGGGGTTATCAAAAAGTTCGTGGACTAGCGCCATAAAATTAAAACCGCTTTAGGTACATGAATGAATTTTAAAACATCTAGTTATCATCATCTTTTCTATCTATAGAATAAATCATAGATCACAAATTTTATTTTTTAATAAATTAGTAATGTTTTTGTAAACAATGGTATGTCCATGCGGCCCAACCTCGAAACTACGTTTTTTTCGACCTAATTGTACCTAAGAAAAGCTATTATGGTATGAACATTTGACATCCAAATATCCCGTTAATTCAGGTATGTGTTGGGACACTATTGTTCCATAAAATAGTAAATTTTTACCTCATTCTTGAAGTTCTATGAAATTCTATCGTAAATTTTATATGGAGTATCCAAACAAATATTGCCTTGAAAATGACGTCAAAAGGGGGTAGGGGTTTCCTTTTTCAACATTCTATAAAGTTTTGCCCCTAGAAAAACTGGTACACACCTAGAAAAATGTTTAAACTGGCTACGGAGAAATAATATGCATCAATATAACTTGTTTTTAAAGCTAAAATAGATTCAGAGAGAAAAGCTAGGAATGCACAGTTGATTTCGATTTGAAGTCAAGGTGTGAAAAATCAATCACGTCAAAAAATGACGTTGATCATGTGTTGTAGATTTTGAACTCCAAAAAGTAAAATATATGCTGGCAGAATCAAGTGAGAATCTCTTCCATTGTCTTAATCCATTTGGAATATCATATACATTGAAAGCCGCTGTTCATGACATTGTATAGTCATATAAACAAGACGGACTGAAGTCCTTCCTCAGCTCCAGGGAATCTCATCAAAATAAGTGAATGAGGTACAAAAAACAGACATTGAAAAACAATGACGTTGTCGGACGTCATAAAACTAAACGGCGACGGCACCGGGTGATGCTATAATGTCGTTTGTATTTCATAATAATTTGGGAAATAATGAACGTATCAAGCTAAAATTTTCAATATCTGTTTATTTTTTGTTGTTTTATGTTCTTTAAAAATTTCGTAAGCTCAGACTATATATAATATAGTACTAATTTTATAGCCTCAGTCCACGAACTTTTTGATAACCCCTCGTACATTGTAAATTTTGTCATACACATTTAAACTGTTTTTGATTGTGATTATCTTTCACATTTCATGTACAATTAGCTTCAATTTCACCTTTTTCTCTCCCAAAAGTAATGCATTTAGAAATCATGGGAAAAAAAATCTTAAACCACAACCTCAGTCATATAAAATTTAAACCAGAAGTCTCTGTTGAGACTGTAGCTCTACTGGTTTGTGCTTATAACAAAGGATGAGAAAAGAAGCCATTGCTATTAGACCAAAACTGTAGAAGGAGTAGCGTTTTAAAGGAATTTCACACATTTCTATTTTTAGTAACAATGGCAACACTTTCATCAAAATCAAAAACCGATGAACTACTCTATATATCTTAGAGTAGTCTACTTGTGTGCCAAGTTATATTGCAATCAGACCAAAACTGTAGGAGGAGTAGCGTTTAAAAGGAATTTCACAGGAAATTCTTTTTTTAGTAACCATGGCAACACCGTTCATTGATATCAAAATCTGATGCACTATTCCATGTATAATAGTGTAGACTACTTGTGTGCCAAGTTATATAGAAATCAGATCAAAATTATAGGAGGAGTAGAGTTTTAAAGGAATTTCACAGAAAATTCTATTTTTATTAACCATGACAACACCATTCATTGAAATCAAAAATGGATGCACTATTTTATGTATCTTTATGTAGTCTACTTGTGTGCCAAGTCATATTGAAATCAGAACAAAATTGTAGGAGGAGTAATGTTTTAAAGGAATTTCACAAAAAATTCTATTTTTAGTAACCATGACAACATCGTTCATCGAAATCAAAATCCGATGCACTATTTTATGTATCTTTGTGTAGTCTACTTGTGCCAAGTTATATTAAAATCAGACCAAAACTGTAGGAGGAGTAGCGTTTTGAAAAATTGTTTACAGACAGACGGACAGCTAGACAGACAGACGGACGACGGACGCATTACTATCGCATAAGCTCTTCTGGTCTCTGACCAGTAGAGCTAAAAATAAAGTGCCCCGCCATAGCATGATAAGCCCGTCAAATATTGTTCAATAATCATAAATTGGTAATTAGAGCATATAGAGTGCAAGAAAATCAGGTAACCTTGATTACCAAGTTCAAGATTACAAGATTGACACTGATTTCAATGATCTAATTTCCATTCCTTATCACGTTTAAAATATTGTACATACATTTCTAAGAGGTAGGCAATAATTATAAGAAATAATACATCATATAACTCTAAACTGGCTGAGTTAGAGCTTAACTAATATCCTTATATAGCGCTTTTTTATTGCATATCTTATGATTGTTTGAAAATGCTACAGTCTAAAAAACATCAAAAATAAATTATTCTTTAGACTATAAAATTTTATAAGACATTGCACTCTGCAATTTGTTGCAATATATAAAAGTTGAAATGTATTTTTTTTTAATGTACACATGTATAATTAGTTTTCATTATATCATACAATATTAATTGAGTTTTAATCATATACTGTATTTTAAAACATCAATTTCTTTTAATTACATTACACCAAATAACTAATTGAAAGATCTTTATCTGAACTAGCCATCAAGAACTCTTAATTAACACAAGCAACTATGGAGCCATTTCTTTTTGCCCAACTCCCAAGAGACAACAGCTGCATGGTCGGAGATGGTCTTCCAGTTACCTCTTGACAGTAAACTCATTAATATCTCTCTAATTTGACATGCAAATTTCTGCTATCAAAATTCTCCTTGACCAGTGCTTGTTAATTATACCCATGGGACAAACTGCATTCCTCTTACAACATATTAACATTTCTTACAGATTTCTGTAAAGTATATGATGAAAAAATAAGTTTTTTACTTGATTTAACATTTTTTATCCAGGATACAACTATATTTTTTATATTTTTGAGGATTATGAAATAGAAAATTTAAAAAAATTAGTTTTAAAAAAAAATTCACTTAAATTAAAAGTCACAGTGACGTTGAAGTAAGCCGCGACACACCTTCTGCCTCAGGTGTATACTTTTGCCAAGTTTGATAGCTCTAGGTGTAACAGTTTTCTAGTTATGAGCCGGACAGGATTTTTCCATATTTGGCCATAGCATCTTTATTAAAGGTCAGGGCGACCTACTTTTTGTGCGCCACACACCGTCTACCCAAGAAGTGTAAGTTGACAAAGTTTGCTAGTCCTAGGCCTAATAGTATTAAAGTTATGAGCCGGACACGAGTGGACAGACGGACGGACGGACGGACATGAAGCTTATAACATAATACGTCCCGTCTTATTACGGGCGTATAAAAATCTTATTTAACATAATTTATAATTTACTTGTACATTATAATTCATTTTATCTTGTCAACTTGCTAACAAGTACGAATACACTTGTTTTGGTGACTTTTCTCTATTTTCTGCTTGTATTTAGGCCATCCTTAAAAAATGTTTGTTTGGAATTGCCGCCTGGGGGTTTTCAGACCCAGGAGGGAGGGAGGGATTTTATTTTTTTTTTTTACAAATTGAAGCTAAATGATATAAAATAAAATTTCAATGAACAGTGGTAATTTCCATTTATTATCCTCTTTCTTTTATTTTATTAATATTATTTGGTCCGATTTTGAAGAAAAAAGATATACACAGAACGGTACTCAAATATTAATCTCGTTTAAATGTTAAGATCTGTTCATTTATTAATTGTTAAATTTCAGCATCAAACTTCTAGTTTATTTAAGGACGTTCGATCCTGATATTTTGAGTGTATTTCGCGCAGGTCCTTTATTCATAAAATTAAGCATCATTTTTAGGTTCTAACAATAAAACTGAATTCTACAATGCAAATTAAACTATATTCAATGAAAAAACTGCGATTAAATTCCATTCAAGTAGAATTAAGCTAGGGACTATATTTTGTGGCGGAAGGTTTTTCAGACGAAAATGATTAATTTTTTCCATTTGAACTATAACAGTACTGTTAATTTGGGATGCCTATTTTTCCATGCTGGTTGCACACAAAGCTGTTTTTTGCAGTGAAATATGCTATGCTGGTTCTGAAATATCTGTTAAATTATTTCTTATGAATTCTATCAACAAAGTGTGACAAATATAGTAAATATATTCTGGAAATCCGGGAAAAAATTGAGCCAACTTTAATGCAAAATTCACACTTTTTTAGTAATATCTGAAAATGTACATCATATACCCCCACTTTTGATGTTCTTTTCTAAATATTCAAGATAACTTTGACCTATTTGCTTAAAATCAGAAAAAGTTTAAGACTTTAAAATAATTTTCTTGCTTATTATATTTTCAATGCCGGAAAAATAACATTTTATTAGTGCAGAAAGGTCAAATAATTGATTATGCAAAGCAATTTGAAACTTTTTCTTAGTCACAATTTTTAAGTGTCTTTTTTTAAACAGACTTAGAGTTCATTTTGTTTCATGCTTTAATTGGATAAAAATATTGAAGGGAAAACGTCGAAGATGTAAGTTTTGATTAAGACACAAATTTCAGTGCAGAAAGGTCATAATAAATGTACTGTAGCGCTAAAAGAAGCATATTTACCCCCATTTTTGGATTTGAATTTCAATTAAGCTATGTATGTAGAAACTAAAAATATACTTGGGAAAAAAAGTTTAAGACTTTAAATATCAGGATCGAACGTCGTTAAAGAATCTTATTTAAACAATACTTTTATCAGACTATTTCGTAGTATTTCTCTTTGAAATTTACCCCTTTGTTAAAACATTATGCTTGCAAACAGTTTGAACCACACAAAATTTCTTAGGAATAGTTGGGATGTTTTGTGTAAAACCGGGAGGGGGTGCTTCATACGTTTTCGAGTTTTCACCGAGCATCAGTTTTAACATTACGTTTCAAAGACTTGTCATACTGACAGATAACATTTTTCCTTTATTATTTGGGATAAAACATTTTTGATCCATGTAATTTTTTAAGTGGGAACTGAACGATCTTTTTTGTTCGACATGACGGACTAACTTATCAAGTCCAATGTGCAGTCTATTACAATAGCTCTTTCAAGATATCGATGTATCATTCCATTTAATTTCTATTCACCTTTTATTTTTATAGAGATGCATAAAAGTTCTGCTCTTCAACACAACGCTTGAATGTTTCCAACATCTTGAACATGGTCTGATATTTTGGTGTCTTTTATTTTGTGAAATCGCCACCTATAATCGCTATATCATAAATACTATGAAGAAAGCATTTTATTGACCCGAGTTCTTAAATTAATGTGAGCTCAGACCCGATTTTAAAAGCTATTTCGACGAACGAACTAACTTGTACTAAACAATGTAAGACGATAAAACGATAAAAAAAATATTGTCAATATTTTGCCAATAAAATTTTTTGAGCGGGGGGTATTTTAACCCTCTTACTGCCAGGGGGGTCATATATGGGCTCTACCCACTGGCTGCCACAGGGGTCATATATGACCCATCAAAACTATTTTATATTAACTTTTGATCTATTCAAGATTTAAGTTCAATTATTACGTATTTATTCTTAATCATTTATTTGCTTGAAATTATAAAAAGTGCAACTTGTCCGTGAGCATAATATACTGAAGTAGGCTATAACTGTAAAACGTTGACGACGTCAAACTCGCATCGATGACGTCAAAAACGTCACAATAGGTAATGGTCTTTTCAAGGACCTGACAAGTTATAAAGATAATAAATAAAACAACTATTGAACACTCTTTCTTATTTAATATCTATAGATTCACTTTGAGAACTACAATGTATATCTAAAAATTTTTAAATTAAATGAATATACGCGAGAAATATGATTATGACTTCATAAATATATCATACTATATTTCAAGAGAAGACTTGAAATTTATCTTTGTTAGCAATTTAAAAAAGTATCATTATTTGCAAAGTAAGACCAGAATACTAGTTTTGTCTTTTGCCCCCATAGAAACCAAATAAAATTTAGGATATTTACCTTTCGTGTTATTGAGGGGCTGAACATTTGATCCCCGGGGAGGGGAAGGGATAAGAATTTGGAATGAAACACTTTAAGAATTTGAAATGAAACACTTTGCCTTTGAAAAGTTTGCATGTATGTGATTAATAATCTCCCCACTTATGGGAATTATGGGAAGTTTTTTTTTTTTTTAGAAGAAACAGAAGATAAAAATTAAATTTAAAAAGTTTGTCCCTTAGAAATATAAATTCTGTCCTGTAAGGGTATAGAAATAAACAATCTGACTGAAGAAAATCATACTTCAACACGCCCCATCCCCTGGGAATTTTAGTTTTCCAAGGTAAGTTTCAAAAATATAATAAATAACGCGTTTCATGACTGATTGAAATTTTGAATTGAAGTCTAGGATTGCTTAATGCATATGCTGCAGGCCAAAACAGGAAACTTAGATTATGAATATTTATCTGATTAGAAATAAATCAGAAAACATTTATGTATATTTTGGAGAAAAAGAATCTACTCTAATTCCTTGCGTCGGATGCAAAAATTAAAAAAAAAAATGGATCGACTAGAAGAAAAACACAATCAGGAGTACTACAAGTGGATCTTATGACCTATGGACATCGATTTTAAAAAAAAAGACAAAAAGTTTGTTTTTAAATTGTTCATCTTCAATAAATTATTGATTATCATGAAGAAAAAGAGAAAAGGATTTCGCCGCACCAATCATGGTTAAATAAACATGTAGGTGAATCCGTTTCTTTGTGACCATCTGATTTCTATAGCTCCAATCTAAGACAATATTTCCAAGTTTTATATATTACACTCACTAAGCTACTATTTGCAAGCGTGTATGTCAAAGTATTCACATTAACAACCCCCCCCCCCCCTTTTAAAAATTACCAAAAAAAAAAGAGAGAGAAAATGTATTTTAATACATTTGTTTCAGTATATTCAAATAGAAATTCAAGATTTCAAATTATCAACACACTGTACACTCTGGGACTCAATCAGCACTCCAAAGTGTTGTCAATTTCTGTTGAACCCCCCCCCCCCCCGCTTTGGGGGTGTTAATGCAGCTCCAGACCCCTTTGCTTGAGTCAGAAAAGCATCCCAGTTATACCAATGAAATGAACATCTACAGCCGACCTGTCTATTTAAACTTTTTTTATAACACTTCATGCAAATAAATTAAGTTATAAAGATTAAAATTTTCCGCTATTCAAGTTATACTTGTTTACACCTGTAAATACTCGTAAGCTGTGTGTTTCTTTAATTCCATAACATATTATGTTCATAAATTTTGTACAGTATTTTTCAGAAGTGCCTTGGAATTTCATTTTAAAAAATACCCTCCTTAAAATCTATACTTTAGCAATTTTGAACAGAATAAATGGATTAGCAAAATTTGACAATCATGTAGATTTCTAAAATTTGGTCCATCTACAGACGTTATTTATGTTATCACTGAGCCCAAGCATAAAGTGAGCATATATACTTACAATATTTTACACGGTTTAATACATACCGGCAAAATTGGGGGGGGGGGGTGTACTGTCCCTCAAGCCTCCCCTTCCGGTTCCTACGAACGTTTAAAACTTCTTTAGTTATCTCCAGGTTAATTTATATGTACTACTAAAATGTTACTGATGTATTAAAGTACTTTGAATTAGGTTTCATTCACAAACCAAAAGAAAACTTTGATTTTGTAGATGTTATTTCGTGATTACATTATTTACCCCCCCCCTTTACAAGTATTTGTAACAAACGTGTGTGTGTGTGTGTGTGTGTCGTTTGCTATAGCCCCCTTCCCCCGCTTTTCGACTAAATCTGCTTCTTTTTTAATACTTTTTGTCACCTGTAGAGCAGACCGGCACTTAGGGATCACTTTACCCGGCGTCTGTCTGTTTGTCCGTCTGTCTCACCTTATACTAGTATCTCAAGAACTATAAGAGGTATAAAGATTTCATATTTTGCACATACATATTCTTTGCACTTGACCTTTGACTTACTTTCTGAAATTGTTGACAGTGCCGATGTACAATGTATTTTTGACATTTAAAAGGTTAGTCTATGCTATACTTGTATTTAACATGTTCACTGTTTGTCATAAAACTGTTTTAAAAATATATCAGCATTACAGTCCACTTGACCTTTGACCTACTTTGCGAAATGAATTCTCTTTCTGATTCTTTAAATTACGTACATGTATTTATTAATTAATTGATAAATTATTTTCTATAACATAGGCGTCGGAACCGGGGTGGAGGGGGGGGGGGCTAGGGGTGGCGTAAGTTAGCGCCCATCCCCCTCTTTAACATGTACGTTCTACTTTAGGTCAAAAAGTGTTTATAAAATAATGGTACTGTAAGAAGTTCGATCCTACACCCCTACCCGCCGAAATAGGATTTACACCCCATCCCGCCGAAATAGGACTTTCATGTGTAGCGGACAGTATATAGGGAACTTATACTGCCTCGCCAGTGAGCTAGCTTTTCTGGTGATGCGGTAGGGTCTCCCTCTATTTCAGACAAGTTAAGCAACGGCGAGCCTGTTAAACCTTGGATGGGTGACCGCTTCACGTTACACATGTTTGGGCAATGGTGACGTTTTCCTTCTTCTTCTTTTTTTAATGCTTGTCAGGGTTTTTGAAATTTTTATGCGCCCGAATTTATTCGGGATTTATATTGTTTTTGTCCTGTCTGTCTGTCTGTTTGTATATTTATATGTTTGTCTGTCTGTTGCCAACTTTAACCTTCGCCATAACTTTTGAACCGTGAGAGATAGAAACTTCGTGTTTGGTATGCATACTCCACTAATTAAACTCTTTCAACGGACACAAGAGACAATATGATCATGTGACCTTGACTGTGACCTGATTGAATTGCTAAAAATTGTTTTTTTCGAATTTTGTTGCCACCGGGCGCATAGTGTTTTACAAAAACATCTGGTTTTCTCTCGTTCACCCCCCCCCCCCCCCCCCCCCCCCCCACCCAATTTTACAATCCGTAGATCTTTTTTTATCTTTTTTTGCATGAACTACACATACAAGAACAGTTAAAAAGCTGACCACTATTATACTTACTTACATCCTTATTGAAGCTAAAAGCAGAAAACACAGGCGTCCTTGGATCATTCTAGTTTTGAAATTACTTGTCATGCATGACATTTTCTTAATTTCTGCACTTGAAGTCGTAAAAAATGTACTAATTTGGAATTCGTATTTCAGCAAAAACGAGAGTGTAAATATCTCAATAACGAATTTCTCGTGTTTTTTTTCTTTAGTTTTGTTTGTTTTTGGATGTTTCTTTTTTTAAGAATTCAATCTTAATAATTTAAACATTAAAAAAAGTAATGGTTATAAACGTAAGAGTTACCTTTATAATATCTTTTGTATTCCAGATAGTATTGATTGTAAAGAAAACGTGTATTTATTTTGTCATAAAAACCTCTTTTCTATAAGCGAAGACGGGGGCTTATTTGCATAACATTTCCTTAGCAAAATTCAATAAAATAGTGTTGAATTTACAATTAAAATACTTTTTAAGCGGTTAGCTTCGCTAGCCGCTATATGGCATGTGTCGGCAACCGGAAACCTCCATAAGGCGCTACCTATCGACAACAGAAACTTCAACAAAGCATCTACTAATGATTTGTTTCTAACACATATAACATATATTAAATAAAATCAAGACTATCAAAACAACATAATCTTTCGGTTTTTAAATTTTATCTGATTTTGTTTGTCAATGAAATAAATTTATTGTTGTATTTTAAAATTTTATGTATAGGAGCATTTGGTGTCGAGATTAAATTTCTGTGACGTCAGCTGATGGCGATCAGGCAGCATGAAGTTTAGCTGATAACATTATCAACGCGTTAGATTTAAACTTAAGGAAGAAATATATAGCGAGAAATATCATATTTGAACCCAATGCTACACTAAAACCAGTAGGCATATCCGATTTATGTGTTAAATTGAAGCCAGAATTGAACAGGGGGTCAAAATGGCGTTGCACACCTTGTGTATCTAAACTGTACATAGAGGGGTAGAATGTTTCGATATTTGGCTAATTTAGAGACTTACTGATAAAAATTCAGGTGCCGGTGATTAATTATAAGGCACCCCTCATGAACAATAAATATTTGATCGAATTATGCTACTGGCACAGAAAGGACGGGTTAGTTACTGGCTTAAGGGGTTGAAGGTTATTACAGACTGCAAAAACATGGGAGAATCTCTCGATCGAGTTTCATTTTCCTTGCCAAAATATTTAGCCATCCCTTTAATTAACTTAAATAATACCAGTACATGAAGAAAGCTTTATATATAAAACAACTGAATACATCTGCAGTGTTCTCCATCATTTGAAATTTTACTGTGTTGCAAAGTTTACGTAAAGCACTAAAATTTCGCGCTATTTTCGAGATCAAATTCGCAACTGAATTACTTTTCATTAAACTTATATAGAAACATATGCGCACACTTTTTAAAATAAATCACTATTTCGATATACAAATATTTTCGTCATACATATTGATAAAAGTAAAAACACGTGCTATGAAAAGCAGGGGAAATTCTGATCGATACAATCAAACTAATAACTACTTTTGAAAGTAAATGTGTTGTACTTTTTTGTCAGTTTTTTTTTTTTTATCAAATTACCGAATTGCAAAGGAAAAAATAGGGAAACTTCAGGACAGGATGATATTCTTACGAGTTCCTTAAAAATGTGTCGCATGCATAAAATTTTAATCGTTATTGTGTCGTAAGAAAATTTTGCTGTGTCGGGAGCAACACAGTAAAACAGCTCATGGAGAACCCTGCATCTGTAAGCTGTACAGTTATAGATTACTTCCATAATGAAATGTTTGTTTTCTTCTCCTTTTTTTCTCAATTGAAATTATTTAAAAGATGATGAAACCTTTGTTTCCAGGGATAAATTCTGTACTCAGTCTAATCATTACAAAAGATAATAAACGTCACATTATTTAAATATTTGCCAAATACTCAGTATATGTTCGTTTATATATATCGTGCTTACAAGACTCTTTTTTGAATTATTGTCATGTACCATTTACTAATTCGAACATTAATTGTATTTAAAGTCAATAGTGTACATTTCTTAAAACTTTATTATCTTGTTTACTTGTCTTTCTTCCTGTGAGATAAATAGTTCATAATATAAATAAACAGATGTACTCAGTATCTGTATCAAAATACAAAATGAATAGTGATCGGTCTCAAATGAAAAACGGATCCTTGAAAGTTCCGGTGCCTAGGAGAAGTAAGCATCCCTATTAACAGGTCACGCCTGCTGACCCGCATTGAGCTTACGAAACTGCAGCCCTCTGAAATTAAATTAACTTACAAATTCTCTGCTCGTCCATCCGTTTTTCTCAGACTAGCCAGCTAAAGATCTATGCACAGAACTCCAAATAAATTAATCTTAAGAATTTGAATTATCATTACCGTCTTCCTTGGAGGACGGTACTGTATAGTTGAAGTTTTTTTACAGTCGTCGGACTATGCACTTCTTCTCTTTTGTGATTGGTAGAAATTGCATGATGAGAAAATTTTCAATTATTTCATTGGTTGAAACGCTGTTCAAGGCAAAGAAGATAACTTTCTGATGATATTTTTTTTCGTACAATTCCAATCTTAAAAAAATGACAAAACGAACAACAAAATCAGCAGTAATTGATTCTTAATAACATAGCGTTTTTACTGTTTTATAGTGATAAAAGTGTTTTATAGCAATAAATAAAAAGGTCTCTTTAATTTCATTATAAATAAAATTTGATAGTTATTGCTTGCAGGCTTACAATTTGTGATTATTCTTTTCCCCTTTCTTGTTTGAAGAGTGAATGGGAATCAGCCGAGGTTTGCCGAAAGCTCTCGGCCAATCAACGTTTACGTAGATGACCGAGCGACAACCGTAGTAGGGCTAATGCCCGTAAAAAGCTTATTTAGAAATACAAAATCAAGAAATTCAAAAGAAGTATAGATCTGTTTACTATTTAAAGTTGTTGCTAAAGACAGTAAGCTTTTTTGAAAAGCTCTACTTTTTTTATTTTCTTTTTGAGTAGGCTTTACATTTACCTAATTTCAGAGTCATAGAGCATGAAAGACAATTAAATTTGCAACATCAACATATTTTTTTTTCGTTCTGAGCACATTTGGACGCCACCAATGGAGACAATTAGGAAGAAATTTTTGAAATTGAACTTCCTTTCTTTCAAACTGAAAATCTCAGGTTGATATTTTGAAACATACATTTGTGACATCAGTCTGGGATGTTATTGGTTTTTCCATTTAGTTAAGTACTACAAAAGTCAGTGTGTCTGCTTCTTCGCTGATGACATCGGACAAAAATATGCATGCTTACTTTAATATCATCACTAAATGCATTTTTTGTTAGTCTACACTGTACAGTCAAATTCCATGAAAGCATGCTAACCGCTTTTCAGTACTTTCAGTACTTTGATTAATAATAGTACTCATTCTCTTCTCCGACTATTTATAAGTACATGTAGTAATTTTTAATAGCGTAAAACAAAACAAAAAACAATCTGTTTATCGTTAAGGTAGGATTCTTCTCTAGTTTCTGTCTAGATGGAATATTCAAAATATATTTGCTTATATGTCTTATATATTTAGGTGTAAGAGATTTAAAAGACCATATTTTTCTTTCCTCGTCACAGTTGTACAACTTTAAATAGAAATGGTAAACTGCATTTGAAAACTAGCAGGGACTATATTTTTGGCGGAATGGTGGCGTATGAAAATATCTTCTTTTCTGCCTCTCAAAATTATTATAGAACGTTGAATATAGTATTACTTTTTACGCAATCAAAGACTAGACAAAATTTTTAAATGTAAGTTAAATCAATAATAAGGGACGAAAGTTTCAAAATATATCAAATAAATAAGATTTTTCACACATACTAGAACTTTGTTGGCTTTTAAATTCTTCAAATATAAGTGCAGATTTGAGCAAAAAATCCGTGAAAAGTGTTCTTTCTCTCTAACTAAACGATCAAAACTTTTAGTTTTTGCATCATTTTGTACCTTTATGTGACAACTTTACTATATGTAAAAATAAGAAAAAGTTAAATAAAGGAAGCTTAAAAAAAATAACTAAAATATCCAAAAAATTAAGAAAATTAGAGGAAATTCGGATTAGCAAATATCCATTTTATTTAAATTATCTACGTCAATTTGATAATATATCATCTTATAGGCCCTGTATGGTAATATCTTTTTATGCAAAAAGAAAAACATTCAATCTTTTGAATTACAAGTAGGGATCGCATCATTGGAAATAATGATTATTTATTCTAAATGTCCAGGAAAAAGGTAATGACCTTGACCTGACCTTGCCTCTAATATTAAACGGTCAAATTTAATTTCACTGATACCGTCACATCGTGTTATAGTCCTCTTGATTCTGTGAAAATTTCATTAATTTTTACATACAAGAAATGTGAGAAGAATCCTACCTTAAAAACGTTTATATTTTTCATATTCTTTTACATTATGAATCTTTGCCAGATTACGCGGATTTTTTTTTTGACTGTGACGTAGTACCAAAGGAGCTGACGTCATTAATTAAATCAGAATTGAAATGTCCCTGTGTTCGTTATTTGTAAAATCATTACAATAAAAAATCATTTTTAGGATGTTGCTTATCATTAAAAGAATATTCAATGCATTCTGATACTTGTACATGTAAGCAAAAGTTCTGGCGTATCAACTGCACAAATTAGACACAGTTCTGGCAGTAAGAGGGTTAATGAGGCGGGCGGCAATTCCAAACAAAGTATAATTTTATTTTGGCCTTATCTATTTAATGTTTTTTCTTGGTTTTCTTTTTTTTGTCTTGAAATCTGAATATGAAAAAGAAGAGGAAAATATCTATGTAACAACAACATGATGACCAGAAAAATTCAACATTTCTTTCGGTTTCACTCTCAAGATTTTTGAAAGAAGAAAATCACTTGTTCCAAGAAAATACAGACATGTCACCTCAACTCAGATAATGATGTTTATGTATTTTAATGACCATGTAAAAATACATGATAAAAATAAAATCATACATACTTTTTAGATTAAAATCCTTTATTTAAGAAATAAAATATCATTTTTAGAGTGTCATTGGGATATGACATGAAGTCGGTCACGTGATCAAATTCTATAACGCCCGAAGGGCGTTATAGTAGATTTGATCACGTACCGACTTCATGTCATATCCCATTGACACTCTAAAAATGATATTTTATTTCTTATATTTATATTTTTATTTCTATTCACGTTACAAAGATAAAATACCGTATTTAGACATTGTTATTGAATGCATCATAACGTATAAATACGACGTCACATGACGTCACAGTTAAGACTTTCCAAATGTCTCGTGCAGTTTGCTTTCCATACGCAAGAACGTCAGATCATGTGACCGACTGCATGTCATCGAAAATTGAATTTCATTTTTTTAGTATTGTCATATAAGGAAAGACATTGGCAAATGTAAATATACTGTGATGACGCATGAGTGCAGGCAAATCCATTCTCTGTAATGATGAATATTTAAAAAAGATTAACTTATGTTTCGTAACTCACAATACATCATACAAACATGTACAATATGTAAGTGCAATGCTGAGTGAGCTTATTAAACATTTAAGTAGTAGCATTAGAAATGGTCATGATGATTCTACATTCATTTATTATAAATTACACTGACATGAAAGAAACTTTTTTCTAACCTTATTAGGGAATTGATAAGAGTACCAACCTGATTAAGGCATAATACATATGATCGTTTTAGTCTTTGAGCTCATTGATAGCTGTCAGATTGAATCATATGACAGTGTATTTGTAAAGATTTACCCCCCCCCCCTTCTGTCTACACTACTTCTTTTTTCCGCACCCAATTTTTGTTTATATTAAATAGAATAAAAAGTTTATAGTTTAAGACATTAGAACATTGTTTAAAGGGAGAAATATGTATAAAAATGCACACATGTACAGTGTGTAGTACAGGTCTGGTACAATCACTAGAGTTAGCTACGTAGCTTGATTTACCTACATAGCTATCGTGAATCCTCAATCCTGAATCCTATCCGATCCCATCCCATGTCAACTTGGGATAGCAGCACAGGTAGGAATTGTGCCACTTAGGGAAGCCCGTAACACTACTTCGCAATGTAGGGGTACAATGTCATGCTATAAGGATACTTTTCAGGTCTAGAGAAAGCGCACAGCACCCGAACTAGGAATAGTGCCACTAAGGGGAGCCCGGAACACTACGGCTTAAGAGCGCCTCTACCGGTTTCCAGTATCAGCAAGGGCCCAATTGACACCGTATCTAGGCGCAAGGCCGCAAAGTTTACCCCTATAATGTGATACTATATACTGGTGTAGAGAAAGCGCCTAGCGCCCAAACTGGGAATTGTGCCACTTAGGGAAGCCCGGAACACTATGGCACAAGAGTGCCTCTAAAGGTTTCTAGTGTCAAAAAGGACCCAATTAACACTGTTTCTAGGCACCAGGGCGCCAAGTTTACCCCTATAATGTGATATTATACAGATAACATACAGGTCTAGAGAAACCGCCTAGCGCATAAACTAGGAATTGTACAACTTAGGGGAGCCCGGAACAACATGGCACAGGAGCGCGTCCAACGGTTTCAAGTGTGAAAAAGGACCCAATTGACACCGTTTCCAGGCGCCAGGGCGCCAAGTTTACTCCTATAATGTCATGCTATAGAGATACATTTCAGGTCTAGAGAAAGCGCCAGGCGCCCAAACTAGGAATTGTGCCACTTAGGAAAACCCGGAACACTTCGACGAAAGAGCGCCACTAATGGTTTCCAGTGTCAAAAGGGACCCAATTGACACCGTTTCTAGGCGCCAGTGCGCCAAGTTTACCCCTATAATGTGATTCTATACAGATACTATACAGGTCTAGAGAAAGCGCCAAGAGCCCAAACTAGGAATTGTGTCACTAAAAAAAGCCCGGAACACTTCGGTGCAAGAAAGCCACTAATGGTTTCCAGTGTCAAAAAGGACCCAATTGACATCCTTTCTAGGCGCCAGGGCGCCAAGTTTACTCCTATAATGTCATGCTATAGAGATACTTTCAGGTCTAGAGAAAGCACACAGCGCCGAAACTAGGAATTGTGCCACTAAGGAAAGCCCGGAACACAATGGCTCAAGAGCACCTCTACCGGTGTTTAGTATCAACAAGGGCCCATTTGACACCGTTTCTAGGCGCAAGGCCGCCAAGTTTACCCCTATAATGTGATACTATACTGGTGTAGAGAAAGTGCCTATCGCCCAAACTGGGAATTGTGCCACTTAGGGGAGCCTGGAACACTATGGCGCAAGAGTGCCTCTAAAGGTTTTTAGTGTCAAAAAGGACCCAATTAATATCGTTTCTAGGCACCAGTGTGCCAAGTTTACCCCTATAACGTGATATTATACAGATACCATAAAAGCCTAGAGAAAGCGCCTAGCGCCCAAACTAGGAATTGTGCAACTTAGGGGAGCCCGGAACAACATGGCGCAGGAGCGTGTCCAATGGTTTCAAGTGTCAAAAAGGACCCAATTGACACCGTTTCTAGGCGCCAGGGCACCAAGTTTATCCCTATAATGTCATGCTATACAGATACTATACAGGACTAGAGAAAGCTCCAAGCGCCAAAACTAGGAATTGTGCCACTTAGGAAAGTCCGAAACACTACGGAGCAAGAGCGCCACTAATGGTTTCCAGTGTCAAAAGGGACCCAGTTGACACCGTTTCTAGGCACCATTGCGCCAAGTTTACCGCTATAATGTGATACTATACAGATACTATAGAGGTCTAGAGAAAGCACCCAGCGCCCAAACTAGGAATTGTGCCACTAAGGGAAGCCTGGAACACTACGGTTCAAGAGCGCTAGTAATGGTTTCAAGTGTCAAAAAGGACCCAATTGACATCCTTTCAAGGCGCCAGGGCGCCAAGTTTACCCCTATAATGTCATGCTATAGAGATATTTTTCAGGTCTAGAGAAAGGGCACAGCGCCCGAACTAGGAATTGTGCCACTATAGGGAGTCCGGAACACTATGGTTCAAGAGCGCCTTTACCGGTTTTCAGTATCAACAAGGGCCCATTTGATACCGTTTCTAGGAGCAAGGCCACCAAGCTTACTCATAAAATTTGATACTATACTGTTGTAGAGAAAGCGCCTAGAGCCCAAACTAAGAATTGTGCCACTTAGGGAAGCCCGGAACAGTATGGCGCAAGAGCGCCTCTAAAGGTTTCTAGTGTCAAAAAGGACCCAATTAACACTGTTTCTAGGCACCAGGGCGCCAAGTTTACCCCTATAACGTGATATTATACAGATACCATACAGGTCTAGAGAAACCGCCTAGCACCCAAACTAGGAATTGTGCCACTTAGTGGAGCCCGGAACAACATGGCGCAGGAGCGCGTCCAACGGTTTCAAGTGTGAAAAAGGACCCAATTGACACCGTTTCTAGGCGCTAGGGCGTCAAGTTTACTCCTATAATGTCATGCTATAGAGATATACTTTTCAGGTCTAGAGAAACCGCCTAGCACTCAAACTAGGAATTGTGCAACTTAGGGGAGCCCGGAACAACATGGCGCAGGAGCGCGTCCAACGGTTTCAAGTGTGAAAAAGGACCCAATTGACACCGTTTCTAGGCGCCAGGGCGTCAAGTTTACTCCTATAATGTCATGCTATAGAGATATACTTTTCAGGTCTCGAGAAAGCGCCAAGCGCCCAAACTAGGAATTGTGCCACTTACGAAAGCCCGGAACACTTCGGCGCAAGAGCGCTACTAATGGTTTCCAGTGTCGAAAAGGACCCAATTGACACCGTTTCTAGGCGCCAGTGCGCCAAGTTTACCCCTATAATGTGATACTATACAGATACTATAGAGGTCTAGAGAAAGCGCCAAGAGCCCAAACTGAGAATTGTGCCACTTAAGGAATCCCGGAACACTATGGTGCAAGAGCGCTACTAATGGTCTCAAGTGTCAAAAAGGATCCAATTGACACCCTTTCTAGGCGCCAGGGCGCCAAGTTTACCCCTATAATGTCATGCTTTAGAGATACTTTTCAGGTCTAGAGAAAGCGCACAGCGCCCGAACTAGGAATTGTGCCACTAAGGGGAGGCCGGAACACTATGGCTCAAGAGCGCCTCTACCGGTTTCCAGTATCAACAAGGGCCCATTTGATACCGTTTCTAGGAGCAAGGCCACCAAGCTTACCCCTAAAATTTGATACTATACTGTTGTAGAGAAAGCGCCTAGCGCCCAAACTTGGAATTGTGCCACTTAGGGAAGCCCGGAACACTATGGCGCAAGAGCGCCTCTAAAGGTTTCTAGTGTCAAAAAGGACCCAATTAACACTGTTTCTAGGCACCAGGGCGCAAAGTTTACCCCTATAACGTGATATTATACAGATACCATACAGGTCTAGAGAAACAACCTAGCGCCCAAACTAGGAATTGTGCAACTTAGGTGAGCCCGGAACAACATGGCGCAGGAGCGCATCCAACGGTTTCAAGTGTGAAAAAGGACCCAATTGACACCGTTTCTAGCCGCCAGGGCGCCAAGTTTACCCCTATAATGTCATGCTATAGAGATATACTTTTCAGGTCTAGAGAAAGCGCCAGGCGCCCAAACTAGGAATTTTGTAAATTGGGTCCCTACTGAGACCAGAAATCAACAGGAGCGCCTTTGAGCCCAAGTGTCCCAGGATCCCTAAGTTGCACAATTCTTAGTTTGGGCGCCAAGCGCCCTCTCTAGACCCGTATAGTACATATATGTATCAGAGAATAGGGTTGGATTTGGCGCCCTGGCGCCCAGAAACGAGGAAAATTGGGTCCCTTTTAAGACCAGACATCACACCGTTGAGTGTAAATCGGGTCCCCATCAGAAACCAACAGGAGCGCCTTTGAGCCCTACTGTCCCAGGATCCCTAAGTTGCACAATTCTTAGTTTGGGCGCCAAGCGCCCTCTCTAGACCCCTATAGTACATATATGTATCAGAGAATAGGGTTGGATTTGGCTCCCTGGCGCCCAGAAACGGAGTAAATTGGGTCCCTTTTCAGACCAGAAATCAAAAGAAGCGCCTTCGAGCCCTAGTGTCCCACACTCTTCTAAGAAACACAATTCCTAGTTTGGGCGCCAGGCGCCCTCACTATACCCCTATAGTACATATATGTATCAGAGAATATGGTTGGGTTTGGCGCCCTGGCGCCCAGAAACGGTGTAAATTGGGTCCTTTTTAAGACCAGAAATCAACAGGAGCGTCTTCGAGCCCTATTGTTCCGGGCTCCCCTAGGTGGCACAATTCCTAGTTTGGGCGCCCGCCAGGCGCCGTCTCTAGACCCCTATAGTACCTATATGTATACGAAAATAGGGTTGGATTCGGCGCCCTGGCGCCCAGAAACGGTGTAAATTAGGTCCCTATTGAGACCAGAAATAAACAGGAGCGCCTTCGAACCCTAATTTTCGAGGCTCCCCTAAGTGGCACAATTCCTAGTTTGGGCGCCAGGCGCCCTCTCTAGACCCCTATATTACATATATGTATCAGAGAATAATGTTGCATGGCGCCCAGAAACGGTGTAAATTTGGTCCCTATTGAGACCAGAAATCAACTGGAGCCTTTGACCCCTAGTGTCATAGGATCCTTTAAGTGGCACAATTCCTGGTTTAGGCACCAGGCGCCCTCTCTAAACTCCTATAGTGCATATATGTATCAGAGAATAGGGTTGGATTTGGCGCCCTTGTGCGCAGAAACGGTGCAAATTGGGTACCTTTTGAGAGCAGAAATCAACAGGAGCGTTTTCGAGCCCAAGTGCCCCAGGCTCCCCTAAGTGGCACAATTCCTAGTTTGGGCACCAGGCGCCCTCTTTAGACCCCTATAGTACATATATGTATAAGAGAATAGGGTTGGATTTGTCGCCCTGGCGCCAAGAAACGGTGAAAAATGGGTCCCTATTGAGACCAGAAATCAACAGGAGCGCCTTCCATACATAGGTGTCCCAAGGTACCCTTAGTTGCACAATTCCTAGTTTGGGCGCCAGGCGCCCTCTCTAGACCACTATAGTACATATATGTATCAGAGAATAGGGTTGTATTTGGCGCCCTGGCGCGCAGAAATGGTGTAGATATGGTCCCTATTAAGACCAGAAATCAACAGGAGCGTCTTCAAGACCTAGTGTCCCAGGCTCCCGTAAGTGGAACAAATCCTAGTTTGGGCACCAGGCGCCCTCTCTAGACCCCAATAGTACATAAATGTATTAGAGAATAGGGTTGGGTTTGGCGACTTGGCGCCCAGAAACGGTGTAAATTAGGTCATTATTGAGACCAAAAATCAACAGGAGGGCCTTTGGGCCCTAGTGTCCCCCACTCTTCTAAGTGGCACAATTCCTAGTTTGGGCGCCGGGCGCCCTCTCTAGACCCCAGTAGTACATATATGTATCAGAGAATAGGGTTGGGTTTGGCGCCATGGCGCCCAGAAAGGGTGTAAACTGGGTCCCTTTTAAGACCAGAAATCAACAGGAGCGCCTTCCATACCTAGTGCCCCGGGCTCCCTTATGTGGCACAATTCCTAGTGTGGACACCAAGCGCCCTCTCTAGACCCATATAGTACATATATGTATCAGAGAATAGGGTTGAATTTGGAGCCCTGGCTCCCAGAAACGGTGTAAATTGGGTCCCTTTTCAGACCAGAAATCAACAGGAGCGCCTTCGAATCCTAGTGTCTCAGGATTCCCTGGGTGGCACAATTCCTAGTTTTGGCGCCAGGCGCCCTCTCTAGACCCCTATAATACATACATGTATCAGAGAATAGGGTTGGATTTGGCGCCCTGGCGCCAAGAACGGGGTAAATTGGGTCCCATTTGAGACCAGAAATCAACACCCCGAAACACCCCTAGACCCTTAGAGCACATATATGTATCAGAGAATAGGTTGGATTTGGCGGCCTTTGGCCCATAAACAGTGTAAATTGGGTCCCTATTGATACCAGAAATCAACAGGAGCGCCTTCGAGCCTTAGTGTCCCAGGCTCCCCTAAGTGGCACAATTTCTAGTTTGGGCGCCAGGCGCCCTCTCTAGTTTCCTATGGTACATTAATGTATGAGAGAATACGGTTGGATTTGGCACCCTGGCGCCCAAAAACGGTGTAAATTGGGTCCCTTTTGAGACCAGAAATCAACAGGAGCGTCTTAGCGCCCTAGTTTTCCGGGCTCCCCTAAGTGGCACAATTCCTAGTTTGGGCGCCAGGCGCCCTCTCTAGACCCCTAGAGTACATATATGTATCAGAGAATAGGGTTGGATTTGGAGCCCTGGCGGCCAGAAACGGTGTAAATTGGGTCCCTTTTGAGACCAGAAATCAACTCCCCTAGACCCCTATAGTACATATATGTATCGGAGAATAGGGTTGGATTTGGCGCCAAGGCGCCCAGAAACAGTGTAAATTGGGTCCCTATTGAGACCAGAAATCAACAGGAGCCCTTCGAGTTTTAGTGTCCCAGGCTCCCCTAAGTGGCACAATTCCTAGTTTGGGCGCCAGGCGCCCTCTCTAGACCCCTAGAGTACATATATGTATCAGAGAATAGGGTTGGATTTGGAGCCCTGGCGGCCAGAAACGGTGTAAATTGGGTCCCTTTTGAGACCAGAAATCAACTCCCCTAGACCCCTATAGTACATATATGTATCGGAGAATAGGGTTGGATTTGGCGCCAAGGCGCCCAGAAACAGTGTAAATTGGGTCCCTATTGAGACCAGAAATCAACAGGAGCCCTTCGAGTTTTAGTGTCCCAGGCTCCCCTAAGTGGCACAATTCCTAGTTTCTGCACCAGGCGCCCTTTCTAGACCCATATAATATATACATGTATCAGAAAATAGGATTGGATTTGGCGCCATGTCGCCCCAAAACTTTGTAAATTAGGTCCCTTTGAGACCAAAAATCAACCGGAGCGCCTTCGAGCCCTAGTGTCCAAGGCTCCCCTAAGTCACACAATTCCATGTTTGGGCGCCAGGCGCCCTCTCTAGACCCCTATAGTACATATATGTATCAGAGAATAGGGTTGGATTTGGCGCCCTGCCGCCCAGAGACGGTGTAAATTGGCATGGGTCCCTATTGAGACCAGAAATCAACAGGAGCGCCTTCGAACCCTAGTGTCCAAGGCTCCCCTAAGTCGCACAATTCTTTATTTGAGCGCCAGGCGCCCTCTCTAGACCCCTGTAGTACATATATCTATCAGAGAATAGGGTTGGATTTAGCGCCCTGGCGCCCAGAAAGGGTGCAAAGTGGGTCCCTATTGAGACCTGAAATCAGCAGGAGCGCCTTCGATCCCTAGTGTCCCAGGCTCTCCTAAGTGGCACAATTCCTAGTTTGGGCGCCAGGCGCCCTCTCTAGACCCCTATAATACATATATGTATGAGAGAATAGGGTTCGATTTGGCGCCCTAGCGCCAAGAAACGGTGTACATGTAGCAATTAACAAAATATCCATTTTCAATTGCAAACTACGGAAAATAAAAGGAAAACAAAATTACACAGCTGTTATGAATACAAGAATATTTATTTAGCTTTCTAACAAACATATGGGGCATTTTCTCAAACGTTCAAGTGAATTTTATGGTGATTCATTTCAATGAACAATTCATACATGTACATGTAAAACTGTTACATTTTCAACGTAAAATAACCGAAAATTCTAGTTCTCTTTAAAGAAAATTTGATTATAAAAAGCTATTCTGTTCCATGTTTAACAGTCTAAATTTTCAGTTATTACTAGATTCTATTGTGTCAACTTCGAAAAGACTCTATCACAAAACTAGATTTGAAAAATACTAGTTTCTAGTAACAATCAGATTTCTTTTTCAGGACAACAAATGTGCAATTTAGAAGTTTTCCAAATATCGTAATGTTTCGACAAAAAATGGAAAACTTAAATTCTTATTATGCTTATGATACATATGTTTCTCTACGAAATAATGTATTCGAGACTGATTGTTAATTAACTTGTGAAGGACGAATCATGACATGGGGATTTCTACCCCATAGGCAAAATTGTCTGGTTCTATAGAAGCATCATCTGCACCTGACACTCTCTAATTCAGAAAGTCTACGCTTTTTTCTGCATGTATACGTTTTTGTTCAGATTGGAAATAAGTTACAATTTTAAAATTAACACTTTTATTTTAAAAGAGTTCAAACAAGTACTTTGATTCTCAATTTCAACAGTACGTCTACTCTCAGGATTAAGGATGAACTAAATTTAGTTTTATAATTATTGTTGTTTATTTCACATGAACTATAAATCTTTTTCCCCCACAAGAAGAATTAATTAGTTTCTCAATGCATGTCTGCTTAGAATATATTATACAGACAATATCTATATGCGAATTTCATTATGTACAAACTTGTCAAAAAAATTACTGTTCTGTAGATGATAGCTGTTCAGTTTTGTTCATATGTAATTATCTAATACTGTTTATCTTAACTTATATTTTACCCTTGCCATAAATATTTAATGTTTTAATTTATTTTTGAGAACTTTGATGCTTGTGTATTGTCAAATGGGTACATCACTTCGGCTGTAAAATCCATTACATAAACACACAAGGGTCTGTAGTGCTGTTTCGAACCAGATGTTGGTATTCATCATCATGAATTATTTATAAAATGTCACATTGAAATGGAATGATGTGCGAAAAGTATAAACAACAATCTTAATGAGTCTATGTACAAAAAAAAATGAAATATAGACAGTTCATTCAAATTCATGATTAAAAATTCCCTCTATGGTAGGATTGGACTCGTATTGAATCAAAGCGCAACAAAAACACTTCACAAGTACACAATTCGGCTGTAATTACCCTGCCATTGCTGAGTTCGCACCTTAACTGGCAGTAAAAACACTAATCCTGATTGAAAAGCGCATAAATATTTCATAAATCCAGAATCTTGATCACTTGAATGAGTCTTTTCCACGGCGGGACAGCATCCTTAATACCTCGGGCTCGGCATACAGGTGGGTGGAGGAAATGGACGAATGTCGATGTCCCTTTTTGCTAAGACGAAGGCACTTTTTTCATGAAAAGAAACAGCTCGTGTCAACTAGTCCATGTTAGTGCTATCAATTGAATTATTAATGTTAAATGAACACAAGAACTTTGCAAGGAGTTGCTTGAACCATTCTTTCGATCCAAAACGAACTTTCCGTGATCTGTAAAAGAATAGTAAAGTAAAACTTCACACCTGTCCATCAACATTATTCTATTGTTCCAGCTTCAGTCGTATGTGCCTATGGCGATACTGCAAATGTAGTTTATTTTACCAATGAGACCATCACACTAGAACCACATTTGAGAAGGCGTCAAATAAAAAATGCCTTCATATCTGCATACGTAAAAAAACTCGTTAAAAGATTTTTAAAGTGCAAGAAAAGTGATGAGATGTTTAAGCGATAGCAGAATAATGTTTCAATTACTTTAGGTGCAACTGTCAGACTAGAAGTGAGTTTGGAATTTACTGGATAACCAATGTCAATCTATGGCAAACCTACATCAAACTTTTACGAGAATTGGACTTCCGCGAGAATCCCTGATTTTTACAGTTTATGATTACTTTGATATTTAAACATGGTTATATATACGGAGGTACAAAATTTATTATAGATATCTAGTTGATATAGTTATGGTGTTTGGGGCACTAGTATGTGAAGGGCGCTATTTAAAGGTAGGGTGGTTGTCGGATTCTTCATAGGCAGCTTACGTTTGTTTTATTTGAGCCCGTTATTCTCACCCACGAAATAACATCCTTACGAAGAAGTCAAATTACTTGCTTACGAACATTTATCCCCGCGAATTAAAGTGATGTCACAGCAACACAAAGCCCTGATCTGGAGAACATTTGTTCTGTGTAGAGCTTGTTATATTCAACCACAATGGGTTAACGAAGACAGGGTTCACAAAAAACTAAAACGTCTAAACAGTTGATTCTGGTAAGACTTAAATCTAAACGGATTTTAATACAGTAGCCTGCAACATATGAAAGACACTATATTCTCAAGTAAATACTTACGATTGCCTGTGACATCTCTATTCTTCTTGGGCTTTAGAGTCG
Source organism: Saccostrea cuccullata (assembly GCF_032062105.1). Classification (NCBI taxonomy): domain Eukaryota; kingdom Metazoa; phylum Mollusca; class Bivalvia; order Ostreida; family Ostreidae; genus Saccostrea; species Saccostrea cuccullata. The sequence goes on along the minus strand of NW_026927685.1, from coordinate 4,533 downwards.
GAGCTGAAAAGATAATTAATTTTGAAATAAGTTAAAATAAATTGTGCTTTGTACTTTTCCCTATCTTAATTAAAAAGAATTAAAGATATTTCAAACTATTAAACTGAATAAAATCATGCAAATTATTTAAAAAATATATCACATCATATATATTTAGAGACGATTGCACATAGAAAGCATCCTTTTGAGTTGGGACATGAAAATTTAATCATTAAAGTTTCCCTATTTCTCATACATCACTGTTCATTAACTACCCTGTTCTATAAGCTAACCAGGTCAAATCCCTTAATCAAGAATGTTTAACGTCAATGGAACAATTTCAACTTCTTTTGACGTCAGTAGAAAAAAAATTAAAAGATCAGTGATGGACTTGGGGCATTGTACAGTCAATGTCAGCAGGCAGACAGAGATGGAGGTCCTCGGTGCAAGCCTTATAAGCTCAAAGCAAGATTGATTGTACGTGGATTTTACGTCCCTCTCGAGAATTTTTCACTCATATAGAGACGACACCACTTGCCGGTGGAAAGATGCAAATGTTGTCCTATTCTTGGCACTTACGACCATTGAGCAGTAATGGATCTTTTTCGTCCAAGCATCTTCTTCGACACGGGACCTCGGTTTATACGGTCTCACCTAAAGGACGGCTCCAAAGTGGAATTAGAACCTGTTACGTAAGGATCAACTCCTTACTTCGAGACTCTTCAGCACTGTGCCACGCGGGCGACCTCAAAGCATGAAGAGGAATCGGTAAGTAAGGAAGTAATTTCTCTCGACTCTCAAGAATTAAACAACAAGTTAACTCAGACCAAACTCGACAATAACCTTGAGCTTCGATGAAGACGACGAAAATGTAATGAAAATTTTCGTTACGGGGAGTGGGATAAGAGAATAACTTCTTTTGCATAAGAGTTCAAACAAATTCAAACGCACGAAGGCAAAACCTTTTTGTTTATCACATTTATTTATTATTAAAGTTGAATACAGTGGAATACTTTTTTAAATACAGTGAAAATTTCTTGAATACACCAAACACGATAAAAAATCTAAAATCTTTCCAGAACAAAAAGTTGTGTTTACGCAAATGGTGATAATTATGGAATGCTTTGGATTACATAAACTGACGTGGGGGTAGAGTTTGAATCCTTCTAAAAGTAAATTCCCAAAGAACATCCTTAAGACCCAGAGGACTAGAATTTATCAAAGTTCAGAGAGTTCCACACATATTGTTTTGATAAAGTTTTGTTCTAACAAGACTTTGCTTGACGTGAATTCAGTATACGAGATTCAATATGTACTGGATAAAAGGCTTATGGTGACCCAAACGCGTATAGTCCAGTGACGTCATGTTACATTCATATACGTATATATCATTTTTTTACAGGGCATAAGCATACTTTTTAGGTCAAATTATGTACATGTAAATTGGGTCAATCTTCAGACCAGAAATCAACAGCAGCCCCTTCAAGCCCTAGTGTCCCGGGATCTTCTTAGTGGCACAATTCCTATTTTTAGGCACCAGGCGCCCTCTCTAGACCCCTATAGTACATATATGTATCAGAGAATAGGGTTGGATTTGGCGTTGTCGCAGAAACGGTGTAAATTGGGTCCCTTTTGAGACCAGAAATCAACAGGAGCGCCTTCAAGCCCTCATGTCCCCGGGATCTTCTAAGTGTCACAATTCCTAGTTTGGACGCCAGGCGCCCTCTCTAGACCCCTATCGTACATATGTGTCTCTCAGAGAATAGGGTTGGATTTGGCGCCCTGGAGCCCAGAAAACGGTATAAATTGGGTCCTTGTCAGACCAGAGATCAACAGCAGCGCCCTCGCGCCAAGAAACGGTTTAAATTGGGTCCCTTTTGAGACCAGAAAAAAACAGGAGCGCCTTCGAATCCTAGTGTCCCAGGATCTCTCTGCACGGTGCAACCCCTTGTTTTGGTACCAGGCGCCATCTCTAGACTCCTATTGTACATATATGTATCAGAGAATAGGGTTGGATTTGGCGCCCTGGCGCCCAGAAACGGTGTAAATCTGGTCCCTTTTGAGACCAGAAATCAACAGGAGCGCCTTCGAATCCTAGTGCTGCAGGATCCCCTGGGTGGCACAATTCCTAGTATAGGCGCCAGGCGCCCTCTCTAAACCCCTATAGTACATTTATGTATCAGAGAATAGGGTTGAATTTGGCGCCCTGGCGCCCAGAAACGGTGAAAAATGGGTTCCCTTTTGAGAACAGAAATCAACACCCCTACACACCCCTAGACCCCTATAGTACATATATGTATCAGAGAATAGGATTGGATTTGGCGCCCTGGCGCCCAGAAACTGTGTAAATTGGGTCCCTATTGTAGACCAGAAATCAACAGGAGCGCCTTCGAGTTTTAGTGTCCCAGGCTCCCCTAAGTGGCACAATTCCTAGTTTGGGCGCCAGGCGACCATCTCTAGACCCCTATAGTACATATATGTATCAGAGAATAGGGTTGGATTGGCGCCCTGGCGCCCAAAAACGGTGTAAATTGGGTCCCTATTGAGACCAGAAATCAACTGCAGCGCCTTCAAGCCCAAGTGTACCAGACTCCCTTAAGTAACACAATTCCTAGTTTAGGTGCCGGGCGCCCTCTCTAGACAACATTAGTACATATATGTATCAGAGAATAGGGTTGGATTTGGCGCCCTGGAGCCCAGAAACGGTGAAAATTGGGTCCCTATTGAGACCGGAAATCAACAGCAGCGCCCTGGCGCCAAGAAATGATGTAAATTTGGTCCCTTTTGAGACCAGAAATCAACAGGAGCGCCTTCGAATCCTAGTATCCCAGGATCCCCTGGGTGGCACAATTCCTTGTTTAGGCACCAGGCGCGCTCTCTAGACCCATATTGTACATATATGTATCAGAGAATAGGGTTGGATTTGGCGTCTTGGCGCATAGAAACGGTGTAAATTGGGTCCCTTTTGAGAACAGCAATCAACAGGAGCGCCCTCGGGCCCTAGTGTTCTAGACTTTGACGAAAACTTTGACACTTTGAAAAACTTTATCGAAAACTTTGATACTTTAAAAAAGTTTATCGAAAAATTTGATACTTAAAAAAACTTAATCGTAAACTTGGATACTTTAACACTAAAAAAGTTCTATCCAAGATTTTGACACTTTGAAAAAGTTTATTGAAAACTTTGACACTTTTAAAAACTTTATCAAAAATTTCAAACTTTGAAAAACTTAATTGAGAACTTTGATACTTTGAAAAACTTTATCGAAAACTTTGACACTTTGAAAAATTTTATCAACAACTTTGATACTTTAAAAAAACTTTATATAAAACTTGGATACTTCAACACTTTGAAAACTTTATCGCAACTTTGATACTTTGAAAAACTTTGGCGAAAACTGTGACACTTTGAAAAACTTTGGCGAAAACTTTGACACTTTGAAAAACTTTGGCAAAAACTTTGACACTTTGAAAAATTTGGCGAAAACTTTGACACTTTGAAAAACTTTGGCGAAAACTTTGACACTTTGAAAAACTTTGGCAAAAACTTTGACACTTTGAAAAATTTGGTGAAAACTCTACACTTTGAAAAACTTTGGCGAAAACTTTGACACTTTGAAAAACTTTGGCGAAAACTTTGACACTTTGAAAAACTTTGGCAAAAACTTTGACACTTTGAAAAACTTTGGCGAAAACTTTGACACTTTGAAAAACTTTGACGAAAACTTAACATTCAAAAAACTTTGGCGAAAACTTTGACACTTTGAAAAACTTTGGCGAAAACTTTGACACTTTGAAAAACTTTGACGAAAACTTTGACACTTTGATTTACTATAGTTAACTATAGTTAACTATAGTAAACTATAGTTAACTATAGTTAACTATAGTTAACTATAGTATTCTTTTGTTACGGTAGACAGCTATAGTACAAATATGTATCAGAGAATAGGGTTGGGTTTAGCGCCCTGGCGCCAAGAAACAGTGTAAATTGGGTCCCTATTGAGACCAGAAATCAACAGGAGCGCCTTCGAATCCCAGTGTCCCAGGATCTCCTGGATGGCACAATTCCTAGTTTAGGCACCAGACGCCCTCTCCTGACCCCTATAGTACATATATGTATCATAGAATAGGGTTGGATTTGGCGCCCTGGCGCCAAGAAATGGTGTAAATTGGGTCCCTATTGAGAAGAGAAATCAACAGGAGCGCATTCGAGCCCTAGTGTCCAAGGCTCCCCTAAGTCACACAATTCCTAGTTTGGGCGCCAGGCGCCCTCTCTAGACCAGTACATATATGTATCAGAGAATAGGGTTGGATTTGGCGAACTGGCACCCAGAGACGGTGTGAATTGGGTCCCTATTGAGACCAGAGATCAACAGCAGCGCCCTGGCGCCAAGAAACGGTTTAAATTGGGTCCCTTTTGAGACCAGATATCAACAGGAACGCCTTCGAATCCTAGTGTCCCAGGATCCCCTGGGTGGCACAATTCCTTGTTTTGGCACCAGGCGCCCTCTCTAGACCCCTATTGTACATATATGTATCAGAGAATAGGATTGG